>NW_008329324.1:184954-185763 GCF_000622305.1 Nannospalax galili | reverse complement strand
TCTCTCCTTAAGATATGATGGAGATGTTGGCATCTTTCCTGGGTAAGTCCTGTGGTGCCCACTGCATCTTGACTCTCCCAGCCTCCTTAATAAGACAAGAGAAGGAAATTAAAGGAGCAATAATTAGAAAAGAAGAGAGCAAATTTTCCCTTTTTGTAGACGATGTGATATATCTAAGAGATGCCAAAAATTCTACCAGAAAACTTCTAGAAATTATTAACACATTCAGTAAAGTGGCAGGTTACAAAACTAATCTACAAAAGTCTGTAGCCTTTCTATATGTCAATAACAAGCAATTGAAGAAAGAGTACATGGAAACACTCCCCTTCACAATAGCTGCAAAAATGAAATAAAATATCTCAGAATAAACCTGACCAAAGACATTAAAGACCTCTACAATGAAAATTTTAAATCTTTAAAGAAAGAGATTGAGGAAGACATCAGAAGATGGAAGGAAGATGTTCATGAATTGGAAGAATTAATATTGTGAAAATGACCATCCAACCAAAAGCCATTTATAGATTCAATGCAATGCCAATCAAAATCCCCATGATATTTTTCACATAATTGGAAAAAAAATCTTAAGATTCATATGGAAGCACAAAAGACTTCGGATAGCCAAAGCAACCCTGAGCACTAAGAGCAATGCTGGAGGTATTACTCTATCAGATTGTAAACTGTATTACAGAGTTATAGTCATAAAAACAACATGGTACTGGCACAAAAATAAACCTGTAGATCAATGGAACAAAATTGAAGACCCAAATATGTGTACATGCAATTTCAGCCACGTGATATTTGAAATGGGG
>NW_008329324.1:184187-184765 GCF_000622305.1 Nannospalax galili | reverse complement strand
AACACTGGGAAAAAACCTACAAGATACAGGCGTAGGAAAGGATTTTCTGAACTGGACATCAATTGCTCAAGAAATAAGGTCAAGAATCAACAAATGGGACCTCATTAAAATGAAAAGCTTTTGTATATCAAAGGAGGCAACCAGGGAAGTGAAGAGAAAACCCACAGAATGGGAGAAAATCTTCACCAGCGACACAATCTGATAGAGGTTTAACAATCAGAATATATAACGAACTCAAAAAACAAAGAATCAAGAAAGGAAGTAACTCAATTAAAAGATGGGCTAAGGAGTGGAACAGAGAGTTCTCAAAAGAAGAAAAAAGACAGCTAAGAAGCATCTTAAACGGTGTTCAACATCACTAGTAATTAGGGAAATGCAAATTAAAACCACTTTAAGATTTCATCTTACCCCAGTCAGACTGGCTAAGATCAAGAGAACAAATGATACCAAATGTTGGAGAGGATGCGGGGAAAGGGGAACACTCATCCACTGCTGGTGGGGCTGCAAACTTGTACAACCCCTATGGAAAGCAGTGTGGAGAACTCTTAAGAAACTACAAATGAACCTACCATTTGACC
>NW_008329324.1:182957-184161 GCF_000622305.1 Nannospalax galili | reverse complement strand
AAAGAACTCGTCCTATTGCAGAGACACTTGTACATCCATGTTTGTTGCTGCTCTTTTCACAATAGCTAAGAGATGGAAGCCACCTATGTGTCCCTCAACTGACAAGTGGATAATGAAAATGTGGTTCATTTATACGATGGAGATTTACTCAGCAGTAAAGAAAGATGAAATCATGAAATTTGCAGGTAAATGGATGGAACTAGAAACTGTTATACTAAGTGAAGTAACACAGACTCAAAAAAATAAAAAAAAAAAAGACGATGTATGTGGATTCTAGCACCAAACCCTGATAAGTGAGTATGTATCCAGACATAACTACAGGAACCAGGATAATGAAAAGGAACCAGGGAGGCAAAGGAAAATAATCTGAAAGCGAAGAACAGTAGGAACAGGGAGATATGAATAAAAATTGCGTTATTTTAAGGGGAGGGGGAAGGGAAGGTTATACAAGGAACCTAGGGGATAAAGGGAAAGAAGGATCTCAAGAGAGGTGGGACCATAGGAGAAGGGTATTATTAAGGGAGAAAGGGGAAAAATGGGGGCTCCTTAAGTGGGAAATCCATGGTGGAAGTGTTAGACAATGTGAGAAATAAATAATGCCTAGCTAGTTTAAAAAAAAAACAGAGGGAACCATATTATTCCAACAACCTATTGACAAATTATACATACAACTAGATCAAGGAATATAATATATGTCTAGGCAAGGTTTATCTGAGAACATTTGGTCTTTGCCCAAGCTTTATCTACATGGCACATGGTAATTAAAAGTACCAGACTGGTGGAACTAACCCTTTTGGATATTTAACAGCCATATTTTGATGCCTACACTAATTTGGTCAGAGGGACATAAAGGACAGTTTTTGCTCCTTGCCCCCCTAGATTGACTAAGTTCCAGGGGACTATAAGCATCTCTCAAAATGTCCTATAACTGTGGTGAGTAACCTGTCCTCTTGATCAAGGAGGCCATGGAGACCCCATCAAATGGACTGGACCCAGTGTCTAGTCTATGAAGAGGAAGGTCAACACAGGGGAAAAATTTCCTCCATGCTTCCAAGAAAAGCCAGCCATGGTTAAGCAGGACTTTTGACTTATCTTCACATAAATAGAACTGGTAAAAGAGAGGAGCCAGGGGCTCCTCCAAAGCCCATGTGACCCCTGAGATACAGATCCTCAAACAGCCTTAAGAGTAAAAATAAATTGGTTT
>NW_008329324.1:181992-182732 GCF_000622305.1 Nannospalax galili | reverse complement strand
CCCATTTCTAAAAAGGGTTAATGACTTGACAACCAAGTTGGAAGACTGGTTGAGAAGCTAGAGATGTGGAATCTATGTTTGAATAACAAATTTCCAAATAATTTTACCTAGGTTGTGTAGTCCATTTTCTGTGGTTTGAGGTGAGTGAAGAGTTTGTGGTGTGATTAAAAATTCCCAGTGTTGTGCTGTTAACACAGTGGACAGTAACAGGGAAAACAGAGAATATGGGCTCCAGTGGTGGGGATGAGGCTATGGGAGGGATGCTGGTATAAGGATGAATAATATTGTTTATGATGTTTTTTATGAAAATCAACAAATTTTAGAAATGAGTTATATTTGAGGAAGAAGCATAAAAATTTATTTCATGTTAATTAGTAGAGGTGATAAACACTACCATTGAAATCTACCTGATGACTTTATGTCAATACTCAGGTGCCAAGGATCTGAGTGCAACTGACTGTGACAGTAATAATCAGATACATACAGATTAGAGACACATGTGCAAACATCTAAGCATTAGTACCATTCAGTTAAGACCACCGACTGCTCTTGCAGAGGACCCAGGTTCCATTCCCAGCACCCACATGGCAGCTACGAATTGTACTGAATTCCAATTCCAGGGGAATACGAAGCCCTCTTTTGATCTCCACGTCATTGTAAGACATGGGTGTACTCACATACATGCAGGCAATACACTCATACACATAAGATAAAAATAATAAAATATTTTTAATTAGTCT
>NW_008329324.1:166823-181901 GCF_000622305.1 Nannospalax galili | reverse complement strand
GTGGAAGACCTGGGTGAGATATGTATACCTGTATTACATCAAATGGAACCTAAAGATTTACAGCCACTTTTGAAAGAGATGTATCTTTGCTATGGAAATTGTTATTAAATATGTTAAAGCTGCAATGAAATGCTTCTTCTAATCATGTGGTTATTAAATAATTTTAAAATTTAAAAAAGAAGTACTGTAAAACAAACACATAACAACATTAAAAAATGCCTTTAATTGGTACATCATAGACTCAAAACAGCCAAAGAAAGAATCAGTAAGATTGAAGATAGATCTATAAAAAATTATCCAAACCAAAACAGTGGAAGTAATTCTAACAGCTTACTCGAGTGATAGCACCTTAGATTTGACAGTGACCTCCATTCCATGAGGTTGAGTGTGGGGGTCTCTCCCTCTCTTCGCGGGTCATTGGCCACCGGTCCACGAGGGCAGGGGGAGCAGAAACGACGAACAGACTCAGGACAGTCAGTGAGCACTGACAGAAGAAAGCCCTTCCAGGGAGGCAGGTTCCAGGATGCAGTGAAACAGAAACAGCTCTAGATGCAGTGATTCAGTGAAAACAGCTCCAGACTCAGTGAAATGGCTCTGTTTATTCAGTGGGAGAACTAGAGAAATTATAGTGTGGAGGCAGTAGCCAAAGCCTCAGCTGATAGGTGCTCATAGTATGCTTTATTTACATGTGGCAGTGGGCTCCTATCATCCGACTACCGGGCAATGCCTGATTATCATATAGAAAAAACCTGGGGGTAGTTTTTACTCCAGGTAACTATGCCAAAGGTCATGTTCCAAATAAGGTCAGGCATCCGTGCTTGGTGGCACTTTCCAGGTAAGTCAGGAAGAGAGCAGGAGGCCCCCTGCTGAGAAGGGGAGTCCTTCCATTTGGCGCCGAGCCCCTTAGGGCTATCCAGACATGGAGAACTACAACCCTAACAGCAGGGTTTTCCAACAGTTGAGGCACCAGAACTTCCTTAGCAGAATGTTAGGAAGCTCCTTAGCATGAAATAGATGGGAAAGTTAACTAAAATTCACTTGATTCGCTTACCCAGGAAAAACTCTGTGGGTCTAAAGAGGCAGTCCAGTGCTAAAGAGTACTTGCTGCTCTTTGAGAGAACCAGAGTTAGATTCCCAGCACCCAAGTCAGCCAGTTCAAAACTGCCTGTAACTCCAGCTATAGGTGGCTCTGACTCCCTCTTCTGGCCTTTGCAGGCACTACACTCATTATGTACACACACACATACACACACACACACACACACACAATAATGAAATAAATCTTTAAGAAAACTCAGATATGGTAGCTAGAAATATAACTTGAGTTGCTAAAATTAACCTCTCATTTATTTTCTAAAATGCAGTCACTCCACAGACTGAGATTTCTTTTATTGAAGAGGAAACAAGTTGCCCTTGATAAAAAAAAAAAAAAAAAAAGTGAAAAACGTCCATGAGTATACACTCTAAATCTTCTGCCAGTTTTTCTATGAAAGTCTTTACAACTGTGCACTGAATGAAGAAGTGCCTCTCAGAGATTAAAAGACACAGGCTCTGAGTGGACATTAATTCCTTGAACTCAAATGTCACTATGGTCTGAGTGAAAAAGTGGGAGTTTATAAGGGTAAGGTAATAAACAGAACTATGGTCCAAGTTCAAATCACTGTGGATCACTGACACATATACACTCTGTGGTTACTGGATCTAGATCTGCCACTAACCAATATGACTAAGTTTAAATGTCCATTGCTACTGAAATTTTTATTTATTAATACAACACTTGTATAGGTGTTGGAAAACTATAGCCTGGGCCAAATCTGGCCTATAGCCCTGTCCTAGTTAGCTTTAATTGTCAATGCAACACCCTCTAGGGTCACCTGAAAAGGGAGTCTCAATTAAGGAACTGCCAAGATTAGATTGACCTCTGGGCATGCCTGCAGAGATTGCCCAGCCCACTGTGGACAGCACCACCCTTAGGCAGGTGGTCCTGGACCATATAAGAAAGCTAGCTAAGCACCAGCCTGTGAACAAGCCAGCAAGCAGGGCTCCTCCATGGTTTCTGCTCCAAGTTTCTGCTGTGTTCCTGCCCTGATGGACTGTGACCTGCAGCCTGTGAACAAGCCAGCAAGCAGGGTTCCTCCATGGTTTCTGCTCCAAGTTTCTGCTGTGTTCCTGCCCTGATGGACTGTGACCTGCAAATGTAATGAACCCTTTCTTCCTGTGCTGGTTAGCTTCAGCTGTCAACTTGACACAAACTACAGACACCTGGGAAGAGGGAACTGCAATTGGGAAATTTTGTCCACAAGACTGGCCTGTGAACAGGACTGTGAGGCATTTTCTTGATTGCTAGTCGAGATAGGAAGACTCAGCCCACTGTGGGCAGTGCCATCTCTGGGCAGGTGGGCTTGGGCTGTCTAAGAAAGCTGACCAAGCTAGGAGAAGCAAACCAGTAAGCAGTGTTCCTTCATGGTCTCTGCTTCAGTTCCTGCCTCCAGCTTCTTTCCTGCCTTGAGTTCCTACCTTGGCTTCCCTCAATGATAAACTGTAAGCGGTAAGCTAAATAAATCTTTTCCTCCCCAAGTTGCTTTTAGTCAATGTTTTAATCACAGAAACAGAAAACTTACTAGGACATTCTCTTAAGGTGCTTTTGGTCATGATGTTTATCACAGCAGCAGAACGGAAACTGGAACAAGAACTCTTTTTGTACAGCCAAGGTTTCTACCTTATTAAAAGGTTGAAGAGAGGCTAGGGCTGGGGATGTAGTTCGGTTGGTAGAGTGCTTAACTAGGATGTGCAAACCCTGGGTTCTAACCCCAACACTGCATAAATTGGGAGTCATGTGCATGTATGTCATCCCAACACTCAGGAAGTGAAGGAAGAAGAATCGGATGTCTGGGACCCTCCTGGCAATTGGAATAGATGTATTTGGCAACAGACAGAATCCTTATATTGACTCTTTTATACTTGGTGCCAGAGCTCTTACTGTAGGAAAGGCCAAGAGAGGAGTCCCCTGGACCTGCTCTCATTAGGAGAGTAACAACAGTTCATTTCATATTTCTAGGAGAATTTCACATATCAGAGCCACCAGCAAGAGCTTTAAATTTGCTGAAGTCGTGACATGAGCTACATCCTGCTTCATTCACTAGCTTGGTATGCAGAAGACAGATGGATCTTAGAGAATGTCTATGGACTATTACACACCTAATCGGGTAATAATTTTAATGGCAGCTATTTCCAAGAAAGCATCTTCACTACTATAAATCCATGCAGCTCCTGGAACCTGAGGGCAGGTTCTGAAAAGTGCCCTTACCTTTCTGTCAATGCATTTTTACCTGGTATGCCTAGCAATACACTTGCATGGCTTTGGCACAATGCTGTTTAGGCCGACCTACCCCTGTAATTATATAAAATAAGAAATATTTATCCTATAGATATTATGCATACAAAGATTCTGAATCATATCGTTCTGGACATGGTGAGTGGATCTGATGATAAGGAAGTAATGGATTTTTAGTTGCCTCAGAAAGACGGATATGAACCAGAAAATGGAAGGTAAACCCCATTAAAATGCAAGAGCACATGCTGAACAGTTTTAGGGGTTCAGTGATTTGAATCATTTTGACCTATATTTTCTCCAAAGTTAAATAACTAGAGGAAATTTTTTGAAGGTTCAAACATTATCAGATACTCGGTAAATGTCTAACAAAATATACACAGGTGTTGGATGCTGAACCATGTATAAACACAGTTGTAAGTACAAAATGAAATAAGGACTGGAGACATAGCCCAACACACAAAGCACTAGCCTCACAAGCAAGAGGACTGGAGTTTGGATCCCCAGAACATAGTAAATGCTGGGTGGGCATGGAGGCACACCTGTAACTCTAGCCTTGGAAGGTGAAGATAGGATCCCTGGAGCAAGCTGGCAAATGAGACTAGCTGCATCGGTGAACTCTAGGCTTGATTGAGAGACACTGCCTCAATGATTCAGATGGAAGAGGGATCAAGGAAGGTTTCTAACATCACCTCTGGCCTCTACATGTATACACACATATATGCACCCACCACATGCAAATATGTAAACACACATGCGTGCATAACACACAAATAAACATTAAAGGGAAAAAATGAAATAAAATCTAAGTAAGTGGAGGGCATGCTGGTGCACACCTTTAATCCCAGCACTCAGGAAGCAAATGTAGGCAGATTGCTGTGACATCAAGGCCAGCCTGGTCCTCATAGCAACTTCTAGGCCAGCTGGGGCTACAGGGAGGCTCTGCCTCAGAAAAAAAATGGGGATTAGGGGCTGGAGAGATGGCTCAGTGGTTAAGAGCACCTGATGCTGTTCCAGAGGACCCAGGTTCAGTTCCCAGCACCCACATGGCAGATAACAATCACCAGTAATTCCAGTTCCAGGAAATCCAATGCCTTCTTCTGACCTTGGTGGGCATTGCATGACAGGGGTGCACTTATGTACGTATAGGCAATACTCATATACATAAAATAAAAATAATACTTTTGATGGGGGCTGGAGAGATGAATCAACAGTTAAGAGCACTGGCTACTCTTGGAAAGGACCTGGGTTCAGTTCCCAGCACCCACAGGGTGGCTTACAACTGTCTGTAACTCCAATTCCAGGGAATCCAATGCCCTGTTCTGGTCTCCATGGGCATTGCATACATTTAAATAAGTGGAGAAATATACCAATACTCAGTCCTGCTAACATGTCAATTCCTTCTCAAATGATCTGTAAATTCAACATACTCAGAACACGGAAAAACTAGAATAGCTAAAATAATTTTACAAAAAAAGTGGGAGAATTCTCATTATCTGATTTATCTTTATTTGCTGTAAGTCTTCAGTCATCAAGTCTTTAATCAGTCCAGCACTGATTAAAGGACGGACATGTAGAGTAATGACAGAGTCTAAACAGAGACTCACATACAAGTGAACTGATTTTTGACAAAGGCAGTTTAATGGATAATGAAGGGTCTTGTCAACATATGGCACTGGAACAACTGGACTCTACAGCAATGAGTTGCAATTCATACTTCATGGCATTGACAAAGATCAATTCAGAAGGGACTACAAAGCTTAAAACTATAAGACTATAGGAGAATGTAGCTTTGACCTTGGATTAGACAGAGATTTCTTAGACACAACATAAAAAACAATATCCATAAAAAATAAATAAATAAATAAATAAATAATGGCCAGGTATGTAGGCACATGCCTTTCATCCCAGTAGTTGGGAGGCAGAGGCAAGCAGATCTCTATGAGATCAAGGCCAGCCTGGTCTACATAGAGAGTTCCAGGCCAACTGGGGCTACAGGGAGACCCTGTCTCAAAAAACTAAACAAAATGAGAACAAATGAGGTATTGTTCTTCATTAAAAGTTCAAGCTGGGCATGGTGGCACATACCTCTAATCCCAGCACTTGGAAGGCAGAGGCAGGTGGATCTCTGTGAGTTCAAGGCCAGCCTGGTCTATATAGACCCTGTCTCAAAAAGACCAAAAAAGTTCAAATGCCAGGCATGGCGGCACAGGCACACACCTTTAATCCAAGCACTTGAGCAGCTGAAGCAGGAGGACAACCTCAGCCTAGTAAAGGTCATACAGCAAGACCCTACCTTGAAAAATAAATTTAAAAGTTGTAACTACTCTGCAAAAGATCCTGTTAAGAAAATGAAAACATTAAAACTCATTACTGTGGTGCACACCTGTAATCTCAGTACTTGGCAGAGGCAGGCAGCTCAAGATTTGAAGTGAACTGAACTGTCCTGTAAGTCCAAGACCAGCTTGGGCTACATAGAAAGTTCAAGCTCAGCCTTTGACCCTAAAAAAGACATCACAGGTTAGAGGAAAATATGCAAAACATAATGCTGGTAAATACTCAGATCCAGAAAATATAAAGAATTCTCAAACCTGGAAGTCAAGAAACTAATAAACAACCATGGGGCAGAGGGGTTGGAGGGGCAGCTTCCTGGAAGGGGCATAGAATGCAGTGACATGAAATGGAAAAGGGAAACATTTGAGTAGGAAGGATTAAATGGAGCGGGGAATAGGAGGGCAGGGCAGAGGAAGGAGTGTGGGGAGGGATAAGTAACATTAAAGGCCTTTAGAAAAAGCCATATGGAAACCTACCACTATAGAAGCGTCTTAAAAGATATGCATGTACATTATAAAAAGAGATTAAAAGGGATCTCTCTATAACAGGGGAACTGCCCCTTCTAGACATCATAGGCTAACAAACAAAACAAAACAAAACAAAAAAAAAACCCTCAATGTCAGGAATGGACTCCCTCTCTAGAAACTGTTGACCAGAGGCCCCATAGACCCTCAAACAATGCTAGTCATTGCCCCTGCTCTTGGTTATCCACCAGAACTGGTAAGGCCCTATTGCTGAAGACACTACATACATGAGCTGTAGAACAAACAAGGAGAAATCAAGCTGGTGCTGACTTCAGAGCCTCATCTCTAGTGCTTAGTGTTCATAGTGCTGGAAGGTGCTATGCATACTACCAGAAGGAAAAAATAATCATCAACCTTACCCAGCTGTGAGTTCTGTGAACAACTGGCCTGTCAAGATATGCCCACCCATAGAATAGTGGCACAAATGTTATGGGAGTAATCAACTACTCGGTAATTGGATTTAAGGTCCACTTCCTAGGATGGATCCCATACCTGACATTTCTATCAGGCTTAAGAACCTGAGGCTAGACAAGTTGCATGACATAGAGGAGAATCTAATACTAATTTTCTACTAAATAGTTATCATGTTAAACTGATTCCTAATGACTTGTTGTTATACCCATAGGTTAATGCAACCCTCACCAAAGAAGTTTCCTTATGCAGCAGGTGGGTAATTAAGATATAAACCCACAACCGGGTTTATAGAGAACAAGAGGCTGCAGAGTGCTTACCCCTGAACAGGACACTTATGTCAAATTTCTGCCTTCCAAGGCTCAGGGATCAATGAGGAAGAGAGGGTAGAAAGATTGTAAGAGCCAGAGCTAGTAAATGACCACAAGGAAACAGAGTTTTCCAGACATCTCGTCCGTTATTCATAAGTACTCAAAGCAATGGTGACAGCATGTATAAGTCCCATGTAATCTCAAACCAGACAAAATTCCAGCATAGACCCAACCAAAGGAAATGTGGCAACCGATGGCTCTTGGGAGGGGCAGAGACTGTCTCTCTCAAGGATGGGACTCTTGGTAGGTTAACCAGGCTCCAGTGGATAGACCCATACTGACAGACATTTAGGGTCACCAATTGGACTCTATAGGGCACTATATAAACATATATATGTATATACATATAATAAAGTATATTAAATTGGGTAGAGGACAATAAGAAGTGCAGATAGGGGATCTAAATACCATCAAATTTTACTGCATGAAAATCGCAAAAATTCAATTCAAAGTACTCTGAAAACTCAATGATAAGGAAATATAGCAACCTAATATAAACATTGGGTAAAAGATTTAGGCATTTATATGCCAAAAATAAGCTAAAAAGACAGGAGCATATTTCCAGCACAGTGCTGTGTCCTTTCACATCTAGTTCAAGTTTTCAAAGACAGTGCACAGAGTGTGTTGGGGAGGGTGCAGAGTAAGGGAATGTCCCTCTGCTGGCAAGGAATGATGCAGCCGCTTTGAAAAAACAGTTCGGTTATGTATTTCTTTGTTTTTGGTTTGTTGAGACAGGGCCTCACTCTGTAGCCCAGGCCTGACTGGAACTCATTATATAGGCAAGTTAGACTGGTTTTGAGCTCAAGGCAATCCTCTTGCTTCATCCTTCCAAATTCTAGGACTATAGGCATGAGCTACCACTCACTACTCAGTTGGACCATTTCTTAAAAGGCTAAACCATGGGACTGGAGACATGGCTTAGTGGTTAAGAACACTGGTTGTTCTTGCAGAAGACCCAGGTTCGAATCCCAGCACCCACATGGCAGCTAACAACTGTCCGTAACTCCAGTCCTAGGGACCCTGACAGCCTCTTCTGACCTCCGCGGGCATTGCATGACACAGGTGCACTTACCTATAGGCAGCCAATACACGCACACACATAAAATTTAAAAATTAAATTAAACTTTTTAAAAAGAGGCTAAACCAATACTTGTCATCTGATTGGCCACTTGACTTGCAGGTATTTAACCAAGAGGAAGGACGATGCACGTTCACACACAGGCATGAAGAAAACACATGTTCACAGAGTCATGAAGGGCAGCACATGTTCACACAGAGATCTGGAGTTCACACAGAGACCTATAATGAATGTTCATGAAGAAGGCATTGTTACTTGATGTCGCCCTCCTGGAGGGACATCCCAGCTGGGACCCCAGGCCTTTTAAAGGAGAGGATTAAACCCTGGGAATAGCAGAGAATGATTCAGTAGTCTTCAGAAAGAACAAAAATAAAGTCCATTTTTCACCTGAGTCCCTTGGAAAGAGGTATACATAGTGTGTGACCCTGCAGGTGAGAAGCACTGCTATACCAGAAAGGGATCCACAACTGCCCTGCACTCTGCTGCTATTGGAAATGAGAAGCTAGCCTCCAGTCAAGAGTGGTCCAGAGATGTTCCACACTCTGTGTCACACAGAGGTCATGCCACCTTCAGGCCCTCCCTGGGAGCCCAGCCATAGTACTGACACTGAAAGAACCTAGGCAGGTTATTGCCCATCTGTGGGCATGTCTCTCATACTCGGAGTAGAGATGGGGCTACAGTGGCGACATCTCTATGCTGGCAGCCTGTATGGGATGTTCTGTGTGGTGAGAGTGGGAGGCAGCTCTTCTGTTCTCCTGTCAGCCTTCATTTGAGAAGCCTGCACTCCAGCCCCTGCCTCTTATCTCCCTCACAAGCTGATGTGCTCACAGACAAGAGGCAGCTTTTGTCAGCTGCTGCCAGTTTTGAGCATTTTCTGGCCCTAAGCATTGACTTCCAGTGGAAAAAAAATAAAACCCAAAGTCTTCTGAATTCTCTTGCCAAGCCTGGCACCTCACTTCATTCACTTCTTCGAGCACACAGGTGACAAGGGGTGAAAGAGGACACTCGGGACACTCAGACACAGAGATGAGGGAGGCAGCCGTGAAACAGGGAAGAAACAGCAGAGGCCCATAGGCTTCCTTTCTGCATTAAGGCGACATTCCTGCTCAGTATTAAAGGTGGAGGAATCCACCAGAGGATTTCAGAATCAATCAGCTTTTCCCTTAGGCTGGGGACACTGAGGCTCAGAGGAGCCTTCCAGTTAATCTGCTATTTGATGGAAGCTGATGGCTCTGCTAACCCACATCCATTTGTCCATCAAAACCCATGATATTTGTGTTTTCAGGAAGCTGTGGGTGCTGAGAAAGGAAAGGAACTGTGGGACTTCCTCCCTCTTCACCACCAAAGCACTGCAGAGGAACAGTCTGATTAAAATTAATAATAAGGCCAGGCATGTCAGCGCGCACCTTTAATCCCAGCACTTGGGAGGCAGAGGCAGGCGGATCTTTGTGAGTTCAAGGCCAGCCTGGTCTACATAGTGAGTTCTAGGACAGCTGGGGCTACAGGGAGACCCTGTCTCAAAAAGACAAAAAAATTTTTTTTAAATAAAATTAATAATAAACTGCAGAGTGGCAGACACCATAACCATGTCAATGCTGGCCAGGGCCACCCCCAGACCCACCATGCCTCTTTGACACCCACAGAACCACTCATCTCTCATCACCCACACACTCATGATGGAAGTACCACTTCCATTCAAAAAGGTAAAAATGCCTCTTGTTTATTTCTTCATTTATTTATTTCTATTTTAATTTGCATTCAGGCAAATTCATTTTGTCACATAATTCTGAGTTTTGACAAATTCACAAGCATGAAATTCCCACCATTCAAGCTACAGAACAGCCCCAGCCCCCTATGAGTCTCCCTCCCCGCAGCTGTCTGGCCCACTGTGGTGGACCCCAAACTCCCCTCCACCTCAATCCACCAACCTACTTCCTGTTCCTTTGATTCTAGAATGCTGTAGGAATAAACTCACACTGAAATCTTTCCATGTTGGCTTCTTTCACTTAGTCTAACACACAAGACTCATTTCTGTTGTGTGTATCCAAAAAATGCTTGCGTATGTGTGTTTGTACAGGTACACATGTATGATATATGCAGATATGCTTGTGGGCACATTTGTGTGTGTGTATAGGACAGAGGTCAACATTTTGTGTCCTTTTTTTTCCCTTGAGACAGGGTCTCTTACCGGCCTAGAGCTTGCCAAGGAAACTAGGTTGGCTAGCCAGCGAGCACCAAGGATCCGCCTATCTCTACCTTCCTAGTGATGCGATTGCAAGCAAGGGCCACCATGTCAGGCTTTTTTTGCTGTTTGTTTGTTGTTTTTTTGGAGACAGGGTCTCCCTATAGCCCCAGCTGTCCTGGAACTCACTATGTAGACTAGGCTGGCCTCGAACTCACAGAGATCCGCCTGCCTCTGCCTCCCAAGTGCTGGGATTAAAGGTATGTGCCACCACGCCCAACTTGTGTCAGGCTTTTTTTATGTGGGTTCTTAGGTTCAAACTCAAGTACTTGTGCTTTAAGGCAAGTACTTTATTGGCTGAGCTATCTCCCTAGTCCTCCCCCCAAAAATGGCTTAAGGTACAAAAATAAAACTAGTGGAAACTCAGTGCTCACCCAGAATTCCCAGTACTTCATGTGCAGTCTGACCTCTCACCTTGACGCTCTTACTTCAGCATTAGTGTGAAACAGGACCGGAACCCCTGTGTCACCTTCATGAAGGTGGAGAACTCAGGGTGGCCATATGTCCCCAGTGGAATGTGGAGGACAAGAGGGACACTGGTGCCTTAGGTGGGCTTCTGTGGACTACAGTTGGAGCAGAAACTGCTATCAGGGAGGTCAGCTGAAGGGAAGGGAGAGTGCCTGGGAGATAACCCCCAACATATCCCAGCAATCTGGTGCTTCCCACTCACAAAGTCAAACCCAGGAGAAGACTGTTCTGTGCAGAATCACTCTTCAGTTCCTCTTGTGCCTTCAGATTGCCACCACCAAGAACAGCTCAATCTCCTACAAACACAAGAGCAGAAGGCATGCTGCTCAGGGCCCTTGTTAGGACTGAGGTCCTTTTGATCCCCTGCCAATCTTCCTGATGCCAGGAGTGTGGTCACTTACAGCTTCTAGCTTACAGCTGAGCCCCTTCCTTCACATCGCCCTTCCCTTGAGTAAGCCATCTCGTCCAAGGTTACAGTCTCTCACCAGGGGCAGCCAGTGGCTGGCTACTAGACAGGTAAAAGGTTGACTCATCCCTCTCTGGCCTCCTGTACTACAACTGAGGCCTCATCCCAGCTTGGGGCCTTCCTGGAGTCTTGTCAGCTGAGGCCACTGTGGTGATGCAGCATTAGTGTTTGGCTTCTACCTCTGCCAAAGGAATTTGCTTTGCAGTGGGTTCCATAGAAACCTCCTGTGTGACAGGCTGGGCATGTAGCTCAGTTGGTAGAGTGCTTGCCTAGTATGCACAAAGTTCTGGATTCGATCCCTAGCACTACACAAAACTGGGAGTGATAGCACACATCTGTAATCCAGGACTCAAGAGGTGAAGGCAAAAGGATCAGAAGTTCAAGGTCATCCTTGGTTACATTGGGAGCTCAAGGGCAGTTAAGTCAGGTAAGGAAGGGAAGGAGAGAGGGAAGAAAAGAAAAAGGAAAAGAAAGAGAAAACCTGCGTGCAAAGATCTCTATCTGGAGGTCTATTTTGTTGTTATTTTAACCTAGTTGAACACAGAGTTAACAGGCTTTAGGAACCAAGATAGTCAAATTCAACCTGTAAGATATGTATTCTATCTTAAAAACACTTTATCATGTTATTTCATTTGCTTCTTTCAATAACTCAGTGAGGTAAGTAAATAATGTTATAATATTATAATTATAAATAATTATCCCATCTCTTAAGTGAATAACGGTCTAGAAAGATCAGGTGTCTAACATAAGCTTACATATATTGCAGGAGATGAATGTTTAAGCTTCTGCCCCTCCAAACCCTGCTTTCTAGTTACCATAACAATCAGAGCTGATGGATGACAGACAGTACATAAGGAGGAGCTGGGTAAACGGAGGCAGGAGCAGGAGCCAACATTACGAAATCTACACACGTCTACTTTTTCTAGAATTGTCTACTTTCTCTCAAATTTCCAGAAAGCGGCAGTGGAGAGTCTTGAGGAAGGGGCACCCCCTCATCTTTGGACATTTATGTCTACAGAAAGCAGTATATACTCCCTGCTTGACAATGGTCCCTCCGATAAGAGCATCCATGTATCTGACAACTAGGTATAAAGGCAGGATCGAGTCACCAATCCCCTTGTGTAGCAAGCCATATTCTTGCCTTGGCATGCAGCCTCTTCTCTCTCCTTCTCCCTCTCTCTACCTCTGCTAAGACAGAGGGTCTTGTCTGGTCAGGTCCTGGGGCCAAATCAAGAGTGCTGACAACCCATGATGGTAGCGTTGGATGACTACCTGTGTCTGGAATAGAAACTGAAATGGGAGGGGCAGTCTTCAAGATCAATGGCATCTCCCCAAATTTCACTAAGACAACAGTGAGCTATGTCAACAACACATAGACCCTACATGGACAAAAGAGAGTGGAAGAGGGAACCAGTGAGATGGGTCAATGGGTAAAACCATTTGCTGCACAAATCTGACCACCTGAATTCCATCCCTGGAATGCAAATGAAAGGAAGTAGAGAATCGACTCCACAGAGTAGTCCTCTGACCTCCACACAGGAACTGCAGCATGGTCACGCCCACACACATCACATACACTGATAGTAAATAAATAAATAACTTTGAAATTCCACTGTGCATATGTACCCCATTAAACAAGAAGAAAAAAGGAAGAAGAACCAAGAGCACAGGTGAGGAGAACTTTCTGGGAGTTTGAATGGGATTCAAAGTGTCTGGAGAGGAAGAAGTCTCAACTCCCTTCAGGGAAAGGAAACAAGGAGACCACTCCCTCTAAACCCTTAAGTCTCCCAGGATACAAACATGTGCTACTATGGAAAGTGAGATTCAGGGGAGAGGCTAAAAACTAGGAAGCGCAACTTACAGTTTGTGTGAGAGGCAACTGGGCTCCCAGATCCTGCCCCAACCAATGCAGGCTGACTGCTAACAGTAATCCTGTCTCGACTTCTAGAACGAAAAGAGAGGTAGAAGGGCATTGACTCCATGGCTCATTGTCAACAGGGTCAAGGTCTCTGCCAATCTCCTAGCCATACCTTCATGACAGAGAAGCTTTTTCAGTTTCAAGTATCCCAACGTTGGATAGACAAGAAGGAGGGGCAGAGGGATGGTGGTGGGTCCCACAGTTCCAGTTCTTTTTTTATGAGCAAAATCCCCTTCCTGGTCAAAGTGTGCTTAGGACTCTATCATCCTCAAATTGCATGGCTACACTGAGTCCAAAGGAATTGGAAAGCTAAAGGCCAAGCATTACAGCCTTCATGAGAGAGACAGGCAGGAAAAAGGAGGACAGGGGTGAGTAGAAGAGCAGGGCTGGGTTTTCCTGACAGATAGGCAAGTGTGGCTGGTTAGCGAGGTACCCAGTATAAAGAGATCTTTCTGTGTGGACTGGCTAGGCTTTCAGTGTGGATGTCCCCAACCCTATGTGCCTAGTGGGAGTGTTTATGTCAAAAACCAAGGTTCTAGGGCTAGGGTATGGTTCAGTCAGTGAAGAGCTTGCTGTGCAAGCATCTTTACACAGGATCGAGTCCTGGATCCTACATAAAAAAGCTGGGTGTGGTGGTGTGTATTTGTAATTCCAGTGTTGGATAGGCAGAGACAGGTGGATCCCTGGAGCTCACTAGCCAAGCACCATCACCTGATGGGTGAATTCCAGGAAAGTCAGACTTTGCCTCCACAAAAAGGCATATGGTTCATGAGGAACACCTGAGGTTGTCCTCTGTCCTCCACACGAATGCACACACACACACACACACACACACACACACACACACACACACACACAAATATACCTGCACACATGCAAAGACACATTCACACAAAGAACCAAGATACTGGCAACCAAAAGAAGTGTGGGGTGCAAGAATCTTCCTAGCCCTCTGCCCTCCACTAGTAGTCCTGTCTCAGCTTCACTCTATGGAGAGTGTGTGTATTCTTCATAGGCACTACGTGTTTTTCAAAATGGTTCTACCAGCATGCATGCCATGGTGAAGCCAAGACCTCTTCACCACTCTAGGATGCAGATGCCCCTTCCTAGAGCCCAGGGCCAGGCAGCCACACCAGGGAGGATCTGGGGGCAGGGTGTCTCTGGTTCAGGCTTTTGTGTCAGCTTTGCATCGGCCCCACTTTGCATGTCCATCTCCTGAGACATCTCCTAGTCCAGTATTTCTGGGTTCTGAGATCCCAACTCTTGCTTCATTGCCCTCCTCCACCTCTTGAATCAACAAAATGAAGAAAAATACATAAAATAGAAACACAAGACAGTTACTACTCTTCCATCCATGCAGCAGCCCCAATCCTCAACTCTGTGGGAACGGAGAAAGAACAGGAGGTGGACGCTTAACAGAGGACACACTGTAACTGAAGCAAGGAGCTAGCTGCCTACATTACGCCACGGATTGAGCTCAAAAGCAGAGCGCAGAGAGAGAAACAAGAAAAGAATGAAATCTAGAACAATGCCCATTTATATAAATGAAAAGCACACACACACAAATGGCCAATAGACCATGAAAAAGTACTCAATTTCATTAGTCACCAGGGAAATGCCAATTAAAACCACAATGCAAAACCTCTGTACACCCACTCAAGTGACTAAAACGAAAATGACAAAAATACCCAGTGCTGGAGAATGCAGACGAACCGGAGTTCCTGAGCATTCACGTTGTGGCATGCATGCTGGTAGAACCACTTTGAAAAGCACGTAGTGCCTACAAAGAATACACACACTCTCCATATGACTCAGCAGCTCTCTGCCTGGTTCACGGGCACATGCTCACCCAAATTCACATCCTAGCATGCTCACAGTGTGCTGCTCACAGCAAACCTCAAAAAGAAGTCACCCAAACACCTATCAGCAGTAGAA
>NW_008329324.1:162048-166660 GCF_000622305.1 Nannospalax galili | reverse complement strand
CTGCCTCTGCCTCCCAAGTGCTGAGATTAAAGGCATGTGCCACCACACCCAACCTAAAGCTGATTTTTAAAAAGAGAGCTGGGGGCTGGAGAGATGGCTCAGCAACTGTTAAGGGCACTGGCTGCTCTTGCAGAGGACTCAGGTTTGGTTCCTAGCACCCATAGGTGGCTAACAACCATTCAAAACTCCAGTTCCAGGTGATCTAACCTCCACAGGCACTGCATGACACATGGGCACTTAACATGCATGCAGGTAATACACTCATACACATAAAATAAAATAATAATAAAATTTATTTTTAAAGCAAGCTGGGCAAGGTGGCACATGCCTTTAATCCCAGCACTTGAGAGGCAGAGGCAAGCCAATCTGTGAGATCAAGGCCAACGTGGTTTATATAGCAAGTTCTAGGCAAGCTAGGGCTACAGGGAGACCCTGTTTCAAGAAACAAAACAAAACAGCAAGGCATAAAAGAGTCCTACTTTGTGATTCTATTTTAAATAAATATTAAATAAATATAAAAACTAAGGCTGGTGTGATGGCTCAGCAGGTTAAAAGGCTTCCTGCGCAAGCCTGACAACCTGAGTTTTATCACTGGAACCCACATAAAGGTGAAAGAAGAGAACCGACTCCATAAAGTTGTTTTCTGGCCGCACATATGGGTCATAGCAAGAGCTCCCACTCTCCTATATCATGCTTACACTAATAATAATAATAATAATAATAATAATAATAATAATAATAAATAAAAGTAATTATTGATCTATTTATTTTTATATGTACAAGTGTTTTGCCCACATGTATGTAAGTGCACCTGTGCATGCAATGCCCATGGAGGCCAGAAGAGAGCAATAGATTCCCCTGTAACTGGAGTTAAAGACAGTTGTTAGTTGCCATGTGCATGCTGGGAACCAAACCCAGCTCTTCTACAAGAGGACCACTGAGCCATCCCTCCATCCGCCCCCCCCAAAAAAATTTAAAGTAGGCAGGGCTGGCAAAACACCTCAGCAAGTAAAGGTACCTGCTACCAAGCCTGATGACCTGAGTTTGATCTCCAGGACCTATATGGTGGAAAGAGAGAACTGACTCAGGTAGGTTGTCCTCTGACTTTCACACACATATGCCATACCACATGTGTACCCATACACATGCACCCACACACATGCACACATATACACACAGAACAAAATAAATAAAAATGTTTTAAACACACACACACACATTTTAAGTGGGCAAAACTAGCCAAGGGAATTTGGTGTGGTTAATCCTGGGGGAGGGGGAAATGAAGGAAAACGAGCATAAACAGATTTCTGGAATTTGACAGTTTGGTTTCTATGTTCTAGTTATAAAGATGTGTTCAGGGAAAGCTCTGATACTAAACATTTAGGATGGGCATATCCTTCTGTGTGTGGGTTTGATAGAAGGAAAAAAGAGCTTAGGGCAGTCAAAAATAAAGCACAAGTGTCTAACTACACAGTAATACTACAGCCTCTTAACAAAGGCAAGTGCTTTCTCAGGAACTCCCTTACCTATTAGAGTGTCTGCTTGGCATGAGGGGAGATAGCAATGGGATAGTGGTACCAGGGGGAAGAAATAAAGTAATTGTGATGGTTAATATTGATTGGCATAGTGAGTTCCAGGCTAGCTAAGGCTACAAGGAGACCCTAACTAGAATCTAGAATCACCTAGGAGACATACTTCTAGGCATGACTGAAGGAGTTTCTAGATTAAGTTAATTGAGATGGGAAAACCCACCCTAGATGTGGAAAGCATCATTCTGTGGGCTGGGGTCCTGGACTACATAAAAAGGAGAAAGTGAGCTCAGCACCAGCATCCATCTCTCTCTGCTTCCCGACTGTGGGCACAGTGTGACCAGCTGCCTCACACCCCTGCTGCTAAGCCTTCCCTGACACTGTACTAACTGTGAGCTAAAACAAACCCTTCCTTAAGTTGCTTTTGTCAGTTGTTTTGTCTCAGCAATGAAAAATAACTAATATAGCTAGATGTGGTAATGTATGCCTTTAGTCCCATAGACAGAGGCAGGTGGATCTCTGTGGGATCAAGGCCAGCCTGGTCTACATAGTGACTTCCAGACCAGCTAGGGCTATAAGGAGACCCTGTCTCAAAAAAAAAATATTAAAACAGTAATACAAGAGAGGGGTATTGCAAGCCTGCAAGACAGTATGCTTAATCCAACTTTGAACCTGAACAGGGGGAAGGGTGAGATAAGGGGGAAAACCCTCTGCTAGTTCTGACTGCTCACTTCATACACCCCATTAATTAAATAAGGTCTGGCAAAGAGAAGGGAATACCCCAAATCCTGTATGGCTTCATAGTGGTTCTGGTACCTGCTGATCCAGATGCCTGCTACCCTTTCCTGCACTCTGCAGCCTGTCTCAGAGCCCCAGATGTGTTTTTACGACCACACCTCCACAGGATATGGGCTCTCAGTCCTCCTTCCCATAGTTTCTCCCATAAAGCATGTTTAAATTCAGGATGCATACTGATTCATGATGCAGCCCACTTCTGGCAACATCCCATAGCACAGTGCTAAGGAGGAAGGGGTTAAACTGCATGAGATTAGATGTAAGGAAGGAGTCTCCACTTACCCCCCAGAACCTTCAGTTCCAGCCTCTAGGGCCCAGTGTCCATTTGCAAGTTTGAAGCTTCATTTTGGATCCAGAGACTGGTGGCTGAAGATGTCGGGTCGGGTGAAACCTTTTTGTCACTGCATTTGCCTCCTGCTTGATGATTGTGAGCTCCTGCTCAGGGAAGGCAGATACCACGATAGACTCTGCAACACGGACATTGAACTGCACTTCTCACTATGGCCACTAGTGGGAGCTGCTGACCAACCTGAGGCCTGGCAGGCGCGACAGGCAGCAGATAGGTTCGCCTGTCAAACCCCAAGACACCCTGTCCCACTCAGAGCCAAAGCGTCTTGTGTTCTGAACTTCTCTGTAGACAGAATTTCTTGCTGATCCTCTCCACAACCACCAGTGGACCCTCTTTAAACATGTAAGGCGCCAGAAAAGTCTGGAGCCCCACACCCAGGCTCCAAATGGATGGTGACACTCCCCCACAGCTACCTCTTCAAGATTCTAATAAGGAAGTGTCAGGTCCCAGCCTCTGGTTCCCAAACACAGCGCCTCAGTACACTTTGAAAACTCCCAGCACCGATTTTGCCTTCCAAGGGTGGTTCTTGCTTCTTAGGAGCTTTAACAGCATTGCAAGAAAGTAAACTGCTGGGGTGTGTGTGTGTGTGTGTGTGTGTGTGTGTGTGTGTGTGTATAGCTGTGTGCTCCTATGCTGGGCTCTACTACACAGGGAGAAAGGCAACAGTCTCTGGTGTCTCTTTCAACAGTCTATGGTGGTGGCCTGTCTTAGGTAGTGTTGGTGCTCCACCAGCTTTGGGTCTTTCCCTGTGAGTACACCTGGGTGTGTGTGTGAGTGCTTCTTGGTGTATGAATCTGTACCTACATGTGCACAGCTGTTTCTCAGAATGTATGCATGCCTGTGACAATGTCCTTGTGTGAGAGTCAGGGCACATGTAACTCTGCCTCAGTGTGTGTCAGGTAGAAGGTTCATATGTCTTGAGGGGTGAGTAGAGGTGGGGGAGGGGGTCCATGTCCATCAGGTGTCCCTGTGCTTAGTGATTGTATACATGCTATTGGGACCAGGTGTATATTTGTTTCTGTTGGTGCAGCACGTCCACATAGACATGTACAACCCGCAGGTTTGTGTACTATCTTTGTTTTTGCCCCTAGGAGAGAGTGGTTCTGGGTGCCCCAGTGTCAGTGTATCAGTGAATATGTATCTGAATCACATGGGTGTCACTGTCAGTATGTCTGCCTCGGTGCCAGTGCCTGTCAATGATGTCCGTGTCCATGTGTGTCTGTCACTGCCTCCTCAAGCAAGTGTGCATGTGTGTAACACAGGTGTGCCTGTGCCAGTGTGTCTTAGCATGGATAGCAGGGTATGTCTGTGTCCACATGGATGGATGAGCGTGTGTCAACGCAGGTGTCAGTGTGTCTCAGCATAAATGTCAGGGTATGTCTGTGTCCACGTGGATCTATAGGTGTCTGGCGAAGGGTCCCCAAGGCAGTGCGGAGGGTGTGTGTGTGTTCGTGTGTGTACTTCAGCGTCGGCTTGAGCGGAGTGTGTGCCAATGTTTGTCAGCGTGTGCCTGTCCAGGTCTGCGTGGGTGGCTCTCCATAGCGAAGCGTCCGCTGGTCTGTGTGAGTCCGCCTGTCTGTCTGTCCGCGTCCGCGTGGGCGGCCGTCTCCTGCAGGGCGCGCCCGGGGTCAGGGTGGTGGGCGTGCGCCCCGGCGGTGCCCGGGTGGCTCTCCCTGCCAGCCCGGCGGGCGGAGCGTTGTCAGCGTGTGCCTGTCCAGGTCTGCGTGGGTGGCTCTCCATAGCGAAGCGTCCGCTGGTCTGTGTGAGTCCGCCTGTCTGTCTGTCCGCGTCCGCGTGGGCGGCCGTCTCCTGCAGGGCGCGCCCGGGGTCAGGGTGGTGGGCGTGCGCCCCGGCGGTGCCCGGGTGGCTCTCCCTGCCAGCCCGGCGGGCGGAGCGCCACGTGCGGAGCCCCGGGCGCGTCGCTCTGGGGCGGAGCCAG
>NW_008329324.1:147547-161613 GCF_000622305.1 Nannospalax galili | reverse complement strand
CACGCCGCAGCCGCCCACCCCGGGGCCCGGGCCGGGGACTAGCAGGTGAGCGTGCGCCCCGCAGCGCCGGCCGCCGGGAGCCCCCTCCGCCCGCCGCCGCCCAACTTTCCTCCCCGATGGCCCGGAGTCACCGGTCCCCGGCCCGATACCGCCGGTGTCCCCGAGGGGGGAGGGGCGGCAGGCGCAGGTGGCCCGGCTGGAGAGGATTCCCCCCCCGGGGGGGGCGTCTCTGGGCGCCGCGGGTCCCCTCCCGTCCCCTGCCCTTCCGTGTTTCCCTTGCGCTGTCGAGGGCCTGGGGATGGGAAGCTCCGGTCCCGGTTCCGCGGCCATCCCTGGCGCAGGCTCGCCAAGGGGCTGGGATTGGGACCCGGATTCCCCAGGCCAGAGACCCCAAGGTCAGAGCGGCCACAAGGCGCGCGGAGAATGTGACTCTGGAGAGCCGGGGTGAGAGGGCTGACCCTGACCGGGGAGCAGGCCGAGCGTTCCCTTTCCCTGGGCCCGGGGAACCTGGCACCTAGGCTGTGCCCTAGGTTAGACGAGATCTCTGCACCCCAGGCAGAAATCTCTGGGCGCTCTATCGGGGGGACAGACCTACGTGTGTGCCCTGTCTCTGGGCGCCCCCACCACGCCGAAATCTCAGTGCCCTGGGGTCGCCTAGAAGTGATCGCATCTCCTCTCAGTCTCTGTGCCCACCAAGAGGAGAGAGATCTCCAGGTGCGGAGATTCCAGAGAGTTCTCCGCCCTCCTCGCTTTGACCACTACAGACCCTGACGGGAAGCAGCTCCCAACCCCAGTGTTGTTTGTCTTCAGCATCCTCCAAGGAAGTGGAGGTGCCTGGCTTTGTCCAAGGGTTCTAGGACTGGTGGGGACAGCAATGTGGTAGGGACTAGTGGTGGTGGTATTCTTGATGTGAGAAATGCTAGGGACCAGGCCCTGGCTGCAGGCCAGCCTTCCAAACACCTGTTGGAGGGCAGTGCACAGCAGCCGCAGAACTCACTCTTGTCTTCTTAGTGACTTAAGTCCAGTGGGACCATGGGATCAGCATGGCCTTGGGGTCTTGAACTGCTATTTCCCAGATAGCTCAGCCAGCAACCATCCAGAGAGGCACAAGGAAAGGACCCACACTCATCTTCAGGCTCACCATCCTTTAGGACTAAGAGAGACCCCTAGCACCTATCCCAGAGGCCTAGGCCACCAAGAGCCCAGCCCCATCCCCCCATGCTGCCCTTTACTCATCTCTGTGTCCTCCCAGTTAGAATGGGGCAGGTGCATATAAGTTGTGGTCATACACAGCAAGGCGGAATGAAAATGGGACAGGCTGCTGTCTCAGAAACACAGGGGAAGATTCGAGAACAACCAGAGCATGAGACACCAATTCTTTGTTAGAATGCCCAAGGCATTGAAAAAAGCCTTGTTCAACTTTTCATCTAACCTGTCATTGACACTACATTGTACAAGTGGGAAAATTGAGAACCAAAGAGGTCAAGGACTTACCCAAGGTCACACCGAATCATTGGATTAAGGATACCACTTAGGGTGAAGATCTCTTAGGATCGATTTCCCAAGGGCCAAATTGGCCTAGAACTGATCAAAGAGTGTCAGAGCAGAAAAGGGAAGTGGCCCTGAGGTGTTAGGAACCCACTTTCAAAGCCCAATGTGGCATAGGCAGCTGCCACCCTCTAGGGTGCCTGGCCTGGTCCCTCCCTGTGTGTGGTGGTGATCAGAGTGCCTCTGGAAGAATTCCAGAGTTGACTCACTTGGCTTGAAGAGCAAATGGAGAGGAATGGTGGAAGTACCACAGACAGCTAGGAGCAGGGAGCACGGGACACTGGGGCCAGGCAATCCAAAGACAAGAGGGTCCTGAGGGCCACACGGGGCAAAGAGAAACAGCAGACCCGTTCACAGGAAACTGGTTTCTGTCCATCCTTGGAAAGGCGTTTGGAAGAGTGTGCAATGATAGAAGTATTACCAGAAATGCAAAAGAAGCTACAATTATCTTTGATCAAGAGAGTCAAGGATAATTGTAATATAAATAACCTTCCACCTAGGCATTGAGGCATCAACAGGAGTTTTCCAAAATGGACAGTGTGGTCCAACCATCAGAATCAATCAGTAAGAACAAAGCACAGCATGATAAAACAGCACTGTTAGTTGAGTGATTGTTGGGTCCCATGATGTAAGAGAGATCTGCAGAACGAAAGCCGAGATCTCGTTGTGGGGGTGTTTGCGAGCTCTGCTCAGGAGTTGGGAATTTATCCTCAGTAATGGTTCTAAAAATAGCTAACAGGCACTGAGTGCTTTCTGAAGGCCAGGGCCACGCCAGGCCCTTCATAGGGCTCATCTCTCCGAGTGTCCCACATCAGCCCTAGAGGTGGGGAACACAGTCATGGCCATTTTGCAGATGGTGAAACTAGAGGCTAGGAAGGGGACAGATAGTAACTAGGTCTCTGCCACATGTCTCCTAAGTAGCACAATTTGGCTGGAGACCAGACATACCTACCATGCACCTCCCCAGCACAAATCAGACCTGTGCAGACCTTTAAAAGTCTTGCAACTGAGGGAGTATTGACAGACAAGTCACTGATGACAGAGCCTGTGGTGTCCTCCACTGTGGAATCTGTCACCCTCCTTCCACGGCTCATTCAGAGGCACCCACCTCTTTACACCATAGTGCATAGTGAAGGATGAAATGAGGCAGATGAAGTCTGGGTGGGCAAGCTTGATCTGAGAGATGCAACTTCCAACTGAATGTTGGAGGTAAGGATCCAGGAAGGAAGCTTCTGGAAGGAGATCTGGGCTGGAAGTAGGAGTTTGAAGCTGGTCATTGGCACTGTGGTAGTGAATTAGATTGCATGGCTGGGCTGCAGACCCCCATATTCCCATGCTAGCCATTGAAACATGTCTCAGTAAGCTTTGTATTAAGATTCCTGCACTGATGTGCCATCCCTAGGTATGTGATTCTGTGGTGGAGTGGGCATCTTTCTTTTGAAAACAAACAGGTGATTCTGATGGAGTTAGAAGGAGAATGGGAAAGGCTCCAGCCAGGAGCTCAGAGATACTCAACAGTCCAGGCAGAAGTAGTCGAATGAGGCTGAGAAAGAAGCAGGCAGAAAACCAGGAGAGGCCAGTGGCACAGATAGAAGGCAGGGGGTGCCTGTCTCCAGGGCAAGGGGAATCCCTTGTTGCTGCTGAGAGATTTTTTTTTTAGAAGGTACCTTCTGGCTTGTTCATGGACAGATGAACAAGAATGAATAATTTAGAGAAAAGTGCCCATTAGATTGAGCCACAGCGAGGGTGCCAATGACCTTGGCAAGGAAGCTGGCACTCTCTGAGCCCACAGGACATGGTGCCTTCCTAGGTGGATGGACTCTGGTGAATGAACACATTGGGGGTACAAACTGGTTTGGAGTGGATTAAGGAGTGAGTAGGAGGTGAGGATGGGGGACAGCATGTGCAGACAGCACTTTGAAGGGTTTGATGATTGAAGGAGAAAGATAGAGGGGAGCTAATGAGGGGACTCAGGATAAGCTTACCCAGAGCAGGTTTCGTGATGACAGGATTTGGAGAAGAGGGCCTGGAACAAAAGTCCCATGGCTAAACCACAGGGTGGCAAGAAGAGGGCCTGGAACAAAAGTCCCATGGCTAAGAGAGAGAGAGAGAGAGAGAGAGAGAGAGAGAGAGAGAGGCACAGACAGAAGTCAGGCATTTTGGAAAGCAGGGCAGTTTCAAGGATAGAAGAGACCTGGGTGTGGACCTGAGGCAGATACCCCCATCTTCTGTTGGCCAAGGCTGGCCTCACTCAGAGTTCTGAAACAGAGGAGTCCACCCTAGAGGACAGGATGGAGAACCTGGAGAGAACATCCAGCACCTACTTTGTGCTCTGGAAGGTTCTAAAAGGTCTTCAAGATAGATTCAAAATCTGCCCTGTGAAGTTTGTACACTAATGGGGAAAGAGACTAGATACCATGAAACACATATACAGAAGATAATTTTAGGTAGTGGCAAGTGCTGGGAAGAGATGAGACAGGAGTCCGTGATGAGAGACAGGTGATTCTAGCCTGCCTGACCTGGGCAAACCTCCTGAAGGAGGCAGCTGATCTGAGACCTGAAGAACAAAAAAGATGTGCGTAGAGAAGACGGAAAAGGAAACTGCCTGTGCAAAGGCCCTGAGGCAGAAGCTCCATGGTTGTCTGCTATGTCTAGAGCAGAGAGAATGAAATAGGGATGGAGAGGTGCCAAGCCTCAGTTCTAACCCCACCCCCATCAGTGGACGGTCCCTTCTGTGTGCCTACATCACTTTCCTCTGGCTGGCAGCAGTTCCTGGGAATGAGGCTATTTTTAGATACAACTCTCCTCTCCCTTGGGTCTAGAACATACCGTGTCTTTTTAAGCTGATCAATATGAGATGGCTCTATTTATAGAGACCCCATGTCAGGTCCTGGGGCCTGGGACCCCCCAGACTTTGTGGGAACAGGCACCACAGCTGATATAACCTTAAGGGACACTGACATAGATTCTTTGAACTTTGTGTCCCTCCACTGCAGTGCCTGACCTACAGAGTCTCATCTGGGGGTTGAAACACCAGGTACTTGAGCTTCCCTGACAACTTCATTTCCCAGAGGGGGATCTGCTTGTGGCCATGTCCCAACAGAAAATACAGTTGTGACTGTCAAACACAGCCAAATGGGACAGTTTGCTGGCCCCTTTGATCCATTTCTAACTTTGTTTCTACTCTAGAGGGGCAAACAGACACACTGATTACCCTGGAGCCTCCCAAGATCATCTCCTAAGCCAGAAAGACTAGCCCAGGACAGAGAGAAGGCAAAGCTGGAGATAGGGGCGCAGCCTCTTCTCTTCAGGATTGATCAGTGTGACCTGAAGCAACAAGGGAGCCTACCTGGAAGAGGTGGGCTTGGAGCCCAGTAGTAGAGGCTGCAGGAAAGGGTTGGACTTGTGTCTCCCGGCTTGTTGTCTGTCGGGAGGGAATGTTTATGCTCTGGGCCTAAGTCCTTTCCTGCTTCTTCAATGTCTTCTCATTAAATCTCCTAGGGAGGCAGTGGAAAGTCAAGTTCCCCCAGGGGTGTTCGCCCAGTGCAGGGAAGGAGCTGTTCTTGCAGTGTCTGTGTGGGCTTCAGCTGATCCTCACCCACTCTGAGGTCCCTGTGTCCTGGGCACTGATGACTTTCAATGACCCCTGGAGCCAGAGATGCAAGTGGGACTCAGGCAAGGTAGCACAGTGGCTAGAGTGGTGCTTTCTCAGCCCTGGAGCCTCATCTTGGCATGGGGAAGGTGGGAAACACCTCTCTGGGGGGTACAGATTCCTGGAAGGCCCAGAAGGAAGGACCTGTTTCTGTAGGGTAGTTTTCAGAGGGATGATAGGGCAGGGAGAGACAGTCTGGCAGCTTGGACAGTTTGCAGGCTGCACCTGGAGCGGGCTAGGCAGGGCAAGGCTGATCTCAGGGCATGGGCGTCCTGCCATGGGAGGAACGAGCTCTGCCAATCAATTCTTCCTGTCTGGCATCAAAGCTCAGCCTCATCGACTGACCCAGCCAAGGCAGGAAAGGGACCCAGAAAAGTCCCTAGGGCTGCTCCACTCTGCTGCATCTGAGTAGAAGATTCCCAGATCTCCAACCCCAGTATACTCCCTCTGACCAGGGCCCCACCCAGGGGTCACTGACCTGTGTGGAGGCTCAAGGAGGCTGAGAGACAGAGGCCTGCCCATCACAGCCAGAGACCTAAGCAGAAGAAGGCACGGGCACCAGGCGCCCACCCCGCACTGCACTTGGGTTGGATGTAGGACAGACTGCCAGTTAAATAAAGCGACAGCTAGTTGCCAACAGTGCTGGAAACCCAGGGAAAGCCCCCACTCACTTGCCGAGCCTGAGTGCCGATTAGAAGTATAATTGCTGAGCTTCCGTTTCAGGATCTGTCTGAGGGAAGGAGACAAAAAATAAAAAATAAAAAAGCACCTCCCTAAGGAGCATATGCAGCCTACCTGCCATCCTCAGAGAAACAGCTGGATACTGGGTCCCTTCCAGCCCTCCCCTTTTCTGATGAAATTAAGGATTTGTGCCCATCTGGGTCACTTTCAGCCACCACGCATCACACAGGTAGCTGAATATGCACTCACAAATAAGAAGCGAAAATGGTCAACACTGTGTTGAGGAAAACCAGCCTGCATATGTGTGAAGTTCTAGAAGAGGCAAAATGAATCTATGGTGATAGAGTCAGCAGTTGACTGAAAGGAACAGAAGGGGACTTCAGGGACTTCAGGGACTGTTTACCATCTTAATTGGGGTGGCAGTTTACACAGGTGTATATATTTGTTGTCTCTCATCCAACTGTACGTACTTTATGGGTGCGTTTTCTTGAATTTAAATTCTGCCTCTGTTGAAAAGAGGATTGCACGTTTGGTTTTACATGTGTCCTGGACACCTTTGTGGCATCGATTCAGTGGATCAGTTCATTGCCCTCTGGGCAATAGAGTCCCCAAAGGAAAGGCCTCCCATATTTCTCTAGGGGCATGTATGTCTCCTTCAGTGCACACAGTAGGTACCCCATAAATGCCTTGGTTGCCATAGCATCAGTGTACAGTTTCTCTGTGAAGGCTTTTTCAACTCAGGTATCAGAAGAATGAGTTGGAAGGAACTGAGCTAGACAGAGAGTCAGAATGCTGATGGCTGTCTCGAGGGCACCTATGCACTGTGAGGGTCTTGGGGGCTGATCTTGCGAACTGTTGGGGGCAGGGTAGACACATAGTTCAGGGTCTATGATGGACAACACCCCTGTGTGACTAAGCCAGCCTTTAACCCCATGCCTTTGTGGTCACAGGGTGTTAGATCATCCAGGTCCTCTACTCTGGAGATCCAGGGCCAGGCAACATTGGGCCCTTGGGGGATAGCACAGTACCACTTGTAGTATTAGAGATCATGTGTGCATCGACCAGTAAAGGGGTCTGGAGTAGGGGAGATGGGTGCTGTGTGCTCTGTGTCCTGCAGTGTGTGTATGAAGTGAGTATCCTGGGGAATCTGCAGTTCTCCCGTCCTGGCACCCACACACTGCCAAGCAGTTGATGGAGTGGAAGAGCCATTGCCCCATAACTGCTGTGGGAAAGGGGCAAGGAGAAAAAAACAGAGTTTAGGGTATCTGTAGGGGAACTCCTTGTTCATCTTTGGTAAGTGGGCAGAATCCAAGATAGGAGTAAATATGATGCCACACACCCTTCCAGCTCCCACCCCTGCAGGGAGCCCAGGTCTTGGGGAGAAGCCCTATTCCTTTCCATCCCAGGGATTCACTTCTGCAGAGCTGATGCTGGTGGGGTTTTCCTGTCAGCAGAATTAGCCTTGCCTTCAGCCTGGGTGTTGGAATAAATGAGATGCAAATGTGTGTAAATGAGGGCATCCCCAGCTTCAGGGGTGGGCGTGTTCACCTCCTCCAGGACGGGGGTGATTGGGCAGGACGTCCCCAGATTTCTGGAAGTGGTAGTGGGAGCTCAGATTTGCTAGACTCCAGACAGGACACAGTTAATGCTGGTACAACAGCCTCAAAGGAGTGGAGCCTGCAGGGAGCCGGTTAGCTGAGGCCTGAGTGCAAAGGACGTGTCAATGTGTCTTTGATCTGGGAGCAAGGACCTCTGAATGCAGAGGCCAGGGTACCAGCTGGCACCCCCACAGAGCCTTTGTCCAAACTGTTACCCTGGAGAGCTTGAGCTGTACAGATAATTGCCTGGGCGGGAGGGGTAGTGTGAACATGCTGTCTACCCCTCCCCCTGTCCCAACTGTCCCAACCTGTGCCTCTGGTCTCCCTGACCACCCACAACCACTGCCAGAAACCAGGTGGGCACTTCCTGGTCTGCCAGAACAACTCTCTTTCAACCCATCCACAAGCCCTGTGTCCCCACCCCCACTCCAGAGGACAGCCTGAGACTTGGTGCCAAAGCAGGTGACCTTAGACAGGTTCTGGATGCTGGGGTTCCAGACCAGTCCTGTCCAACACAATAGGATGGGATCCCCAAATGCAAGTCACTTATTTGGGGGTTTCCAACAGCTTCGTTTTAAAAAAGTAAAAAGAACCCAGAAATTATTTTTAACTTGTGTCATTTAATCCAGTGTTTTATCAAATTAAATATTAATATATTTAACTGTAATCAATATTAGAGATGATTAACGGACTAGTTGATTATTACGTGTAGAGTCAGGGTGGGGTCACTCCATCCTCAGCTCTCAGTAGCCACACACACAGAGTGAGTAGCTACCCTGTTGGACAGTGCCAGAGCAGAAAACAGCAGATGAACTGTTTCTGTTGGGGGGAATGTGCCAGCTCTGGGCCCATACAGAAATTGACCATCTTGAGAGCATCTGCCCAGGTATGGGCACAGTCCAGCTTCCGAGGGGTGAACTAGCCTCAGCTGAAGCCAGTGACTGATACATCACCTTGGAGTTGGGGTGGGGGGAGTCCCATACCCACCAAGTCCAGACAGGTGGCCACAGGCCAGCCAGGTGCCTTCCTCCCAGCACTGCCCTTGGAGGAAGGAGACAGTACAGTACAGTGGTTAGGGGTTTGCTAAGCTCTGTCAGATTTCCTACCTGAAAAAAGGAAAATACCATCTCCACTTTCTAGGATTATTACAAGCATGATAAGGGGATCCAAAACTGCATGCTTGCACACCCATATATATGCATGCATACACACACACCTTTGTGCAGTGCCAGGTTCATAACGAGCTTGTGACTTCTGACATGGCCCTTAGTCCAATGTCCACCCCAGGAAAGGAGCCACGGTCACAGTGTGGGTTCCTGATTGGTCATAGCATTTATTCATGCTTTCATTCCTTCATTTGTTTCTTCAGGCACCTCACTGGGCTGGCCCCTGCCCTGGGAGCTCATGTTGAATACTGAGGGGGAGGTATGTGTGGAAATGAACTCTCTGGTGATGTGGAAATTAACATGTACCAGAAGGAGACTCAGAAGGAGAGGGCCAGCGGGGCAGGGACAGCTAGTATGGAAGTAGACCCTCTGAGTTGGCTTTCCATGAGAACTATAATGCAGTTACGTGTGTGTGACAGTGTTCCCACCAACAACAGGCCACACAGATGACTCTGGTCCCTGGAGATTATAAGGGAGCTGACTGAAAAATGCCTATCACCTAGTGTTGTTGTAGTCATCCTAACATCACAGAACAGGTCAGAACAGTGCAGTCCTCGTTTGTGTGTGTGTGTGTGTGTGTGTGTGTGTGTGTGTGTGTGTGTGTGTGTTGGTGCTGTGGAAGCAAACCTACCAAGTATGTACAGTATGCAATACTTGGTGATAAACAACTATGTTACTGGCTGTGTGCTTTCTTTTTAAGAAAAGATTTATTTTTAATTATGTGTATGTGTATTTGTTGAGAGGGTATGTGCACATGCATGCAGATGCCCTTAGAGGCCAGAAGAGGGCATCAGATATCCTGAAGCTGGAGTTATAGGAGGTTGTGGGATGCCTAATATGGGCACTGGAAACGAAACTTGGGTCCTTTGCAAGGGCAGTACATGCTGATAACCACTGAGCCATCTCTCCAGCCCTGGTTTGCATATTTTCTGTGCTACTTCTGTCATTATTTTAGTGTACTCCTGCTTATGAAATCACTTACTGGACAACAGCCTGACATATTACACTGACTCACACTGCTCATATACATTACTTCTCATATGCATTACTTCTCTGATTGTATTAAGAGGCCATGTTGAGTTTAGGGGTGTTTTGCTGAGGGGGCTGTTCTGTGGTAGAGCATGGGCTTAGCATGAGTGAGGCCCTGGGGTGGGGTGGGGTGAATAAAAGAGCCTACCTACACCATCTAGGTTTGTATAGATACATGCTGGTGTTCACAAGACACAATAGCCTAATGATAATTCTTAAATATCCTCCGTATAAGTGATGCATGGAAATGACAGAAAAAAGAAACAGTGACAACTGGTAACCGCCGAATTCATAGTGGGGGCCAGACATGCAAAGTATCAACAACATACATACTTCACAACAGCCCTGTGGAAAAGGAACAGTTTCTAGCCCCATTTGACAGATGGGAAAAACAAACTGGAGAAAGAGCAGTTAGCTCCCCAAAGACACGTGGCAAGCATGTGGCTAGAGCCCAAAGTTACTTGTGTAGGCTGACTTCCAAGCCACAGCCCTACCATTTCCTTATCCCATATAAGAACAGGAAATCTCTTAAGAGAAGGAAGGGTATAGGACACAAGGAGAGGCAGAGATGGATAGGAGGTTCTCTGCCCTGGGCCATTTCTGTTTCTTCATTGCCAGTCTAAGCAAGTCTGGGTAGAAAATGCCCTTGCAAATAAGCATGGGGTCTGTACTGATGACATCTTCATTCCATCATTACCACCTGTTGATTTGAGAACTGTCATCCCTGTAAGAAAAGTACCGCTGAAGCCATTATATGACTATGGGCACAGTGGGCACCGAATACAAGATCCTAATTCAGTTAATCAAATGAGCTGGGGTGTTAGCATGTTCTCAAGGAAGAAATGAAGTTGTCTGATGTATGCACAGGCTACAAGTCTTCACGGGGAGCGATGGGGTCGGGGGCGGTGGTCGGCATCCAAAACTGACAAGATCCCTGGTTCTTTTTTTTTTTTTTTTTTTGTAATTTTATGTGTATGCATGTATTGTCTGCATGTAGGTAAGTTCACCCATGTCATACAATGCCCGTGGAGGTCAGAAGAGGCTGTTGGATCCCCTGGGCCTGGAGTTATGGACAGTTGTTAGCTGCCATGTGGGTGCTGGGATTCGAACCCAGGTCTTCTGCAAGAACAACCAGTGTTCTTAACCATTGAGCCATCTCTCCAGCCCCAATCCCTGGTTCTTGAGTCAGTGTACAGGTCCTGTGGATCACCCGAAGTTCTAGCTTGTCAGATGCCCCCCATCCTGTTCTCTTGCCCCTGGTGTGGTCAACAGAGGAGCACCCCACTTAGCATGAACCATCGATCTAAGTGGAAGGCAGGGACCCCCTGATCACATGGGGCATGTGCTTAGGGAGTCACAGATTTCCTGCCCTCCCTCTCTTGTCTGCTAGTGTCTGCAGTCTCCCCATAGACCCCTTCTTTAGCACCCAGAGGCAGGCAGAAGGGGAGTTCCACAGGGCCAGGAAAGGTGGACCTGGGTAGATGGAATGGGTACCACAGTAATGGACAGACCAGCCAAAAGTCATGGGACTGCCAGGCAGGAGAAAGAAGCACAGAACAGAGGAAGCCAGCAGAGATTTCCTAGGAAGCCTGGGAGCTACTTCCATAGAGCGCTGTGCATAAATTTACATGGCAAAGAATATTCTTTGCATGCTGAGTTCCAGAGACTGATTCCAAGGCGACCAAAATGCCAGACATGACTCAGGCAGGAGGCTGGAGTGAGCCTGCCTTCAGGCTCTGGGATTGAAGTGGGCAAGGAGGGGCTGTAAAGAGCTAGAAGCTACCTCCCTCCTCACCGGGCAGCTAGCTGTGTATGCAACTACGGTATCCCAGGATCTCAGGAATCCTGGAATGTCAGTGCCAAAGCTGAGAAAATCCCGGACAGCCTGACTTTGGTCTTCCAACCTGGACCGTAGTATCTGCAGCTGCACTTCAGGTTGCCAAGACATGTATTCATGTCAGTGACACTGTTGATTGGCCACTGGTATGCTCCTGTGTTCAGGAAGCCTCAGGAAGACCCATGCAACGGGAGCCAGCCCCAAGCCTAAACAGTCAGTATTCAATTCTCCCTACCCAGCATCTCTACCAGATTGTCCAGCAGGTTAGAGGTGAACCCTATCCTTTTCTGGGAAACCAGACGCATTCCCAGGAACTGTCAGTGACCAGCAAAATCTAGACGGGAAAGACTTGAGGGTGTGGAGGAGGAAAGACAGCCAAGGTGAGTGGGCAGTCAGGGGCACCCTGGAGGAGGGAGGTCTTGAACAGAGCACATGGTAAGTGCTGTCACATGAGACACACCTATAGCACTTGGGAATGTCTGTCTGACTGGGATGGAAGGAGAGGAAGGCAGCAGCGGTGGGGATGTGGCTACTGTACCCCTTTTCTTGTTGCCTTAGTACCTGACAAGAAACTACTTAAGGAAGAAGAGTTTATTTTGACTCACAGTTCAAGAGAACACAGGCCCTCACGGAGGGGAAGGCATGGGGCAGAATCAAGAGGTTGTATCCACAGTTAGGAAACAGAGAGATGAATGCTGGTGTCCAGCTTGCTTTGTCCTTTCTATTCAATCTTGGATTCCCAGCCCAGCCTGTGGGATGGTACCCTCTATCCACATTCAGGGTGGGTCTTCCACCTCACTTAACTCCATCTAAAAGTGTGCCCACAGGCTTGTCTCCTAGGTGATTGTAAATCCTGTCAGCTTGACCATCAGTATTAAGTATCACAGCAGTGGTCTGAGCAGAGGTTAGCAGCCTGTCCCAGACTATGACATTAGGGATGGAGGTAGGAACATTGGCATGTTCCCAGAAATTGCACCAAGAAGCTAGAAAGGAGTCCAAACCATTGCTCCCACTAACTCCTGGACCCATGAGACTTACAGAGAGATGTGCCCAGTGACCTGATGCAGAGGGAGGTAGTTAGGATGGAGTGGGTTCCCCAAGAGTGGGACTGCTAGGTGGGAAATGTCCCTAGGCAGAGGTGTCAGCTGGAAGAAACTGTTCCAGTCTTGAGAACAGCTGGAGGGCCATTGCAGAAGGAGTGCGGTCCTGGACCAGCTGTCTTTGAACCAAACCCATCAGAGCTTCTCAGTATAGGGAGCTGACAGAGGCCTTCCACAGTCACAGACACCAGCACACCCTCAGCACACTCGGGCCACTCCTGAGCCTGCCTCACCCTGGCAGCCCAGAACCCTGCAGCAGGACCACAGACCAGGCTGAGCATAGCAAGGTGGGGCCAGAACAGGTGCAGGCAGGAGAACAAGGGCGAAAGCCGATCCTGCCCTCCCACCAGGAGCAGCCCAGACACAAAGGCCACTCTTAGCAGGTTTACTTTGGAACCTGAGGCTGCCTGGCTGTTGGGGAGCAATGAATTTCATCTGGAATCTAGTTTCAGATGCACCCCTGGATGCCAGGGATCCCGAGAGTGTGGGTTCTCTGTTGAACCACATTGAAGACCCTCCTTGGAACCCAAGGCCTCATCTATTAGACCTGTGATGGTGAGGACAAGGGAGAGTATGACAGTGCTTGAACACAAAAATTCTGGGCTTCTAGCCTCTGACCATCCCCCGAGGCTCCCTGGCTCTCCAGAAGTGCTCTGCCTCACCCACTGGGACCCAGAAGGACTCAGAATGGAATTTGTCAGACTCAAGGGCAAGGCAGGCTGGGGGCCCCCAGGCTAGGCTTCTTCCCTCTTGAGTCTTTAGTGCTGGTCTCCATCCCTACCCAGAGATGCCCCCAGTGTCCCAGTGTGTCAGAGCTGGCAATAGTCAGGGAGAAACTGAAACCCACCCCAGGAGAGCATGAGAAGAACATCAAGGAACCCCCCAAAAGGGCTTTGAAGACCTCCTTGTCCAGATGAGGAAGATGAACCCCAGGGTTAGCAACTGAGCAGGGATCAAGCCAGAGCCTCAGAGTTCCCTGCCCATCACAGAATCACAGTTTTCAAGCCAAAATATGCAGCATTAAAAGGAAAATCAATTGTATTGAATACAGCTATCAGGACACTTAAAAACCAATTTTCGATAATGTGTGTGCCTCTCTATTAATGTTTTAAATAAGATCAAGCAGCTGCTGTAAGTACTGTAATTTTGAAGCAGTCACAGCCAGTAATAATATCCATGGTACCCACAGCAGCTGTAACCAGACAGGGATGTGGCGACTGATTCTTTGGATCATAGGTCCTGCTGACATGTCAGTTTTATCAACTACCTTCACAGACGAAGGAATTTCTACATTTGAGTTAATGAGAAGGAGATCTTCTCCCCTAGATCTTGTCCCCTATCCCTCCAAGGGTTCCTAAACTATATGGATAAGCAAAATTCACCCACACCCTTAGCAGTCAGGAGAGTGAGTGGTTACCTTGAAATGTTGGTAGCTGATGTCTGGAGGGGAAAGTG
>NW_008329324.1:137665-147528 GCF_000622305.1 Nannospalax galili | reverse complement strand
GAGAGAGAGAGAGAGAGAGAGAGAGAGAGAGAGAGAGAGAGAGAGGCTGGGAATGATATTTTTCCATCTGGGTGCTGGTTACCCCAAATGTTTGGTTTGTGGAAAATCACCTACCTGTATGTATGCTCACTAGCATCTATCCGCACGAATCCTTTATTTCAATAAAAATTGCAAACACATCTTTACTAGGACAGATGTATGTGCAGGTGCAGACTTGCACACACACGCTTTTGCCAGTGTGTGCATGTCCCTGGGCATACACGTGTCTCCAGAACCCTTGCAAGCGTGTGGACACAGATGGATACAGTGAGCCAGAGAACACTATTTTTAGTAAATAATCCCAAGCTAAGAGTGGCTTCCCAATTTATGGAACTAGCAATTGCTCATTGTGGAGAGGGTTGCCCTGCTGTCCTCCGGGTGGGGCTCTTTGTTGCTTACATAAAATGAGTAATGACTTTATGATTTTTGCAAGCTCACCATAGCAAATCCAAGCAATGAGGGAAAGTGCAAACAAAGTTTAAAATGACCCAAATTCTCCCCAGCTAGACGGAAGAAAAATCACCATTCATGTTTAGTGACAGGAGTTACAGATGTCTTTCTGCTCACTCAAAGATGGAAGCTAGACAAAGAAATTGCTTTTATGAAATGGGAACCTACCTCTTACCTGCTATTTTTAACAAAGATGCCCCTTTACCTTCACTTGAATCAAACAGGAAAAGGATGCAGAAGATGGGGTGGCTGGAAAGGGAGATGTCTGTCCCTGTTTGCTGCACGTATTCCATGCTGAAATTCCCCTGGATTTCAGGGTGTGTGTGTGTGTGTGTGTGTGTGTGTGTGTGTGTTGCATGTGCATGCCTTTATGTGCAGGTACATGTGTGGGTACAGGTACACAGGCATGTATGTGCAAATACATGGAGACCAAAGGTCAACCTTGGGTGTCATTCCTTAGGAGCTGTCCAGCTTGTTTTTTGAGACAAGGTTTCTCATTGAGAGCTGGGGCTATGCTGGCTGGCCTGCAAGCACCAGGGATCCACCTGTCTCTGCCTCTCCAGTACTAGGATTACAGATATGCACTACCTCACTGGCTTTTCATGAGGATACTAGAGTTAGAGTCTCATTCTTGCCATTGGCAAGCACTTTACCGAATGAGCTGTCGCTCCAAACCTTAGATGTGCCCTTTTTATTTTTTTTAATTTTATTACATTTGTTTATGTATTGATTTATATAGTGTGTATGTTTGCCACAGTACATGTGTAGAGGTCAGAGAACAACCACTTGGAATCAGCTCTCTCCTCCCACCAATCATGTGGGATGAGGGAGATTGACTCAGGTCTTTAGGCTTCACAGCAAGCCCCTGCCCCTTTATCTGCTAAACAATCTCTCTGGCCCTAGAGGTGCCCCTTTATGGCTGGGCTGTGTCATGTTTGCTCACTGTTTATCTGCTACCTGGCTGGGTGCCTATAAACCATGGTGCTCAGGAGTCCTCAAGTCTGGGTCCTTGCTGACCGTGTGCTGGGATGGGTGCCACAACCGTTTCTGGGGGTCATTGATGACATGCTCCGTAGGAGATCAGGGCAAAGCCCCTGGGTGACAGGAAAGGATTCTGTGCCTGGCAGAGATCTCAAGCAGGTGTCCACTCTGCCCTCTTGAGCCGGTGCCCAGCCATTCCTGGGTTTGATGTGGTAATTAGCCGCGCAGCCTCCTGACTTGGTGTCACAGTCAGGAGCCCTCTGACCACATCCTGTTTTGGTGAGGAGTCAGAATGCATTCTTCTGCCTTGCTGTCATAGTGTGTTCTGACCAGGTTCTGGATCCTTTGAGGCCACCAAGGGCCACATTCTCCCGGTTTGACATCACACACATGTGCCTGCTGGATGTCCTAGTCAGTAGTGGTCACTGTCTTCCGGTGCTGCTGTCCACTTTTGGGGAGGAGAGAGAGGAGCAGTGTGAGGAGCCAGAGGTGTACCTGCCCCACTTCCCTTTGGAATCAGACTAGTTGGGGATGACTCTGCATGGGGGTGGAGGGTGTTCCTGTGAGATCCTCAGCAGGAGCTCTGCCACAGCTGTGTGCACTGGAGTATCAACATCTGGATGGTACCCTCAATGTTTTTACCCAGCTGTTTCTGAACACCCACAGTGTTTTCCTGAGTCCCCTATGGCAAACACAGATGTACCCTCAATTGCTGCCTCCTATGGTCTGGTGTGATCTACTCCATCCTCCCATGCAAGCACATGGTGCTGTGGGGACTGGGCACCACTCAGGCTAGGAACATTCCCTGGAGAGGAGAGGTAGGACCCGGTCCCATCTAGTGCTGACTCCTCACCTCTACGCAGCATCACTGTTCATTAGTGAAGGACCCATTCCGTCAAGGATCTGGGATAAAATGGATGACAGGCCCCATCACTGCTTGGCGTGTCCTTCCTCAACCCAGGGGAGTCAGCTATGGAAGGGTCTCAAATAAGGACTGTTTTTAAAGTGTTAAATGAACAGGATGAAGGTATGTCAATGATACACTCGCTCTTGTCCTCTAACATTCAGACACACATTAGGACAGAAGCAGAGGGCAGCCTCCCTGCCAGTTTTCATGTACACACCAGAACCCTGAGAGTGAGTTTACCCTGGCTGCGGTCAGTCACCTGTACCTGTGCAGTGACTGGCAACCGGGGGTCCTGAACATCTTTGCAAATTGTGTCTTTTGGCAGGGCTGGCCACCCTGCCCCCTGGCTGTGGCATCTGGTCACACCGTGTCTGTGTCTTCCAGCTTTCCCCCAGGCAGCCTGAGGAGAGCCTGTGCCCCAGAAGCAGGATGAGAAGATGGCAAACTTCCTGTTACCTCGGGGCACCAGCAGCTTCCGTAGGTTCACTCGGGAGTCCCTGGCAGCCATCGAGAAGCGTATGGCAGAAAAGCAAGCCAGAGGTTCGGCCACCTCACAGGAGAGTCGTGAGGGCCTGCCAGAGGAAGAGGCTCCCCGGCCCCAGCTGGACCTGCAGGCCTCCAAAAAGCTGCCGGATCTCTATGGCAATCCACCCCGAGAGCTCATTGGGGAGCCTCTGGAAGACCTGGACCCGTTCTATAGCACCCAGAAGGTGATGGCCACCCTCCCTGGACCCTCCCCCACCCTTCCAGGCAGCTCCCAGTAAGGCAGCAGACAGGTGGGGCCCTGCTTCTGTGTGGGGCTCCATATGAGGTGGGCTTCCCTGAGCTTTGAGGCAGTGACTCACTGGTGATCTGTTTTTCCAGTCACCTTAATTTTGGAGTTCTGGAGTAAAGGTGTAAATCATGTAGGAAGAAGCTACTAACTTGGGGCTGTGAGGACCACTGAAATCTTGCCTCCTTGTCAAAGTGTTTGGTATACACCTCCAGGGGACACCTTCTTGTCCCCAGGTGTGTGGGCACATTGGAATGAAGCCCTGAGTTCTGCCCTGAACCCACTGGAGGCCTCAGGGCACATTGTGTGGTCCCCTCTTCTAATTAGGGGCAGTATGTCCCCCCACCCCTAGCAGCTCAGAACTAGCCAGGTGTCATTAGCAGAGTCACTTAGCTCAAGCTTGGCCACAGTAGTAGCCTGGAGCATGTAACCTGCCATGGACCACAAAGGCCTTTGAGAAGTCTGAGAAGGGTGAAGAGGCAGTGACTGCTGGGGCACTTGTTCTGCCCTTGCAGCTCCTGGGGCAAAGAGGGAGTGGCATTTGCCCACTAGAGTGGGGTGACTCAGGCTTCTACCAGGAGGTAAGCTCCCACTGTGGATGCCCTCCCCTGGCCTCATCAAACCATGAGTCACTATCTTATACCCAGCAAGGTCACAGGCACTCACAGCTCCTGCATTGGCATGGGCTCCACACCTCATTGCCCACACTTCCAGGCTTCATTTGCAGGAGGAGGGTAGACTGGAATTTGGAGGAGGGCCTTTCCGAGAAGGCCAGGTGCCAGGGATGCAGGTGGACATTGGTGTTACTGTGGTTAGCTCCACAGTAACTGAGGGCTGAGAAGCACCTGTGGGGCCAGCAGGGCAAGTGTAGTCAATGTGTGTGGGGGGGGTGTAGGGGGGGTGTCAGTATCTGTTGCCAAACACCTAAGGGTGTAACAGGTTTGAGACGATGTTTAGGAAACTCACCTGTATGCATAGGTACATGCACAAGCAGATGTGTGTATAAAGCGGTATCCCCAGACTCAGTCTATATAAACAGGAAGAAGAAGAGACCTTGAATCTAGCCCTACCCTGAGGCATCCAGAAAAATCCTCCTGATTCAAGTGACTAGAGTAGGGTCAAGATCACGTGTGTCCAAGTTATTAGGCCAGAAGTTAGAATTGGGTGAATGGGTAGGCAGGCCTAGGCCATGATGGTCAGAGCCAAGGAAGATTGGGGTTAAGGACATGACTGAAATAAGTAAGGTCCTGGTGAGAGGATGGGTGGTGATTAGGTTGGAGTCATATGAGATCAGCATTGGGCACAGCAGGTGAACCTGACTGAAGATGGAGTCCAGGCTGGGTTGGGCTTTGAGGGTCCAGTATTAAGTCTAGGAGGACCTAAAGACACCAGTTTTTTTGTTGTTGTTTATTTGTTTTGTTTTTGTCTTTTTGAGACAGGATCACCCTGTAGCCCCAGCTGTCCTGGAACTCGCTATGTAGACCAGGCTGGCCTTAAACTCCCAGAGATCCTCCTGCCTCTGCCTCCCAAGTGCTGGGATTAAAGGTGTGTGCCCGATGAGATACCAGTTTTTTTTTGTCTTTATGTAAACATGGAATTCTTGGACAGCAGTTCTCTGAGTGTCCTGGCCTCTAGCCTGTTTCTCTTTACTGACCCAGGCCACACTGCTTGCAGCCCCACAGGCCAAGGGAAAACATCCCAGTAGAAATTTGGTTCTAATCTATCTGCTCACCTTGTCCCTCTAGCCTAGATGAGATAGAATTTTGTTCTACCCACTCAGCCCACGTCAACCGGAAATTCCAGAGCTGTGCCTGCTGGGCCCCTGGCACGTGTGCTGCCTTCAGTTCAACTCCCACCTGATGCCCAGCCTGTAGCACTTGCTGCTCCCATGCCACATTACGCCCCAGAAGTATCTTCTAGATGCCAAGGGAGCCCCTCAAAGCCCAGTTACCTTGGACTCTTCTTGATCCCCAAGAGGGAAGCACTAAGTTGTCACTGGGTAAGAAGCTGACATCTGCCTGACCTCAAGCAGACAGGATCCCAGGGAAAGCTCAAATGACTCTGGCTTCCTCTTGCCTCTACCTCACCCATAAGTCTTCCCTACTGACCCAACTCTGAGATGGATTCTCTCACAAAGTGTTATGCAGGGTGGGAGAAGGGAAGACGGGAAGGCAGAGGCACCCCTGTGAGGCCTTCCAGGCCTCTGGCAGCAGCTGGCCTGGAACTTGAGGCCTTCCTCCCTCAGCCTCTCAGGGACTAGGATTACAGGCATGTGCTACCACACCTAGTGGAAAGGGCCCTTCTTATTGAGACTATAATTCTTTTTTTTATTAAAAAATGTTTTATATATGTGTATATCTCTCTGTGTGTATCTGAACATGTGCATGTGTATGCCCATGGAGGCCAGAAGAAGACATTGAATCCTCTAGAGCTGGAGTTATAGGCAGTTGTGAGCTGCCCAGTGTGAATGCTGGGAACTGAACTCTGGTCCTCTGGAAGAGCAGCAAGTACTTTTAACCACTGAGCCATCTCTCCAGCCCTGAGACTGTAACCTAAAACCAAATTTTAATCAACCTGGCATTACTCAGATTCCACCTCCATTCCCAGTTTCACCCACAGATGAGGCAGCAGGGTCCACAAAACCTGCCCCCAACTCATTCACTCCTCCTCCACCCCCCAGCCAAGGCCCTAGGGCTCTGACACAATAACTGTTGCCCCTGACTTAACATATCACTCTATCCACAGACCTTCATTGTGCTGAATAAGGGCAAGACCATCTTCCGGTTCAGTGCCACCAACGCCTTGTACGTCCTCAGCCCCTTCCACCCCATCCGCAGAGCAGCTGTGAAGATTCTGGTGCATTCATATCCTTTGTGATTAATCTCTGTTGCAACTATCTGGGGACCCACCCTCAAGTATATACAGGTGCTACGTCCTCCTAGCTCATCCTAATGCGGGGTGAAGGTGGTACTGAGTCCCCACACACTGCTTTTAGGACACGCAGCACAATCACCACCTGCAGTTGGTTAAAAAAATAGATCCTTGATGTCCATCCTAGACCTGCTGAGTCAGCTCCTGCATTTTAACAAGATCCCTAGGGGGCTCTTGGGGTGCAGGGAAGTTTGAGAAGCCCTCAAATACCCTCTGTGTCTTCAGGAGAAAAAACAACCTTGAAGTCAAACAGTAGGATTCTAGAAGAAATGATGCTCTCGGCATTCTCCTGACTTCAGAGGTTCCAAACGTCCCCACCCACCACCACCCCTTGCAGAGACCTTCTAGAAGGTTGCAGGGGCTCAGCCAAGGAAAAGCCATTTCCCGGCAAAGAGGCCTCTAGTTTTCTCATGTGGGCATCTTTCGAGGGAGGTGGCACTTGCTTCTGAACTAGGTGTTGACAAAATGTTTGCAGTTTCAGAGCTTCTCAAAGAACTCTGGTTAGCATTCAGTTATATAAACCACAGCCTAAAAAAGCTCCGGCCTGTTCACACACAGAGCTTTTGGAGTGATGCTGTGGGATCAAGGGAGCCGAACCAGTTTGGGGGTCCAAGTTCAGGCAGTGCCTGAGGCGGGCTACCAGCCCTTCTCCTCTGTATTTCATTGTTCTGATATGTTTATTTAATGGGGATGAAGCATGTGGCCATCAGCGAACAACCTGCGGGAGTCCATTTTCTCCTTCCACCACTTGGGTCTTGGGGATTGAACTCGGGTGATCCAGTTTAGCAGCAAGTGCCTTTACCTACTGAGCCAACTCACTGGCCCACTCTCTTGGTTTCAGAGACAGGGTCCCAAAGACAGGGTCTCAGAGTGGTGGTATTGGTTACCAATGCAGAGGCATCCACATCGTACTGTGTGGGCCTGGGAAGCCCTTCCTATCACTGCTGGTGACATGGATGAGGGCGTGCATGCTGGCAGTGACATTGTTTTTGTTAAGGGGCTTTGGTGGGGTTTTTTGTTTTGTTTTGTCTTTGTGAGAGAGGGTCTCCCTGCAGCCCCAGCTGACCTGGAACTCACTATGTAGACCAGTTTGGCCTTGAACTCACAGAGACCTGCCTGCCTCTGCCTCCCAGCTGTTGGGACTAAAGGCGTGCGCCAGCACTCCTAGCTGGTTTTTGTTTGTTGGTTGTTTTTTTTTGTTTTTTTAATTATGTTTATTTATTTATTTACTTGTGGCGGGGATATTGTGTGTGTGTGTCTGTGTGTGTGTGTGTGTGTGTGTGTGTGTGTGTGTAGGTCAGAGAACAACTTGAGGAAATAGGCCCTCTCATTCCACCGTGTGGTTCTAAGGAACTGAACTCAGGTCGTCAGACTTGGCAACAGGCACCCTCACTCATTGAGTCAACTCGCTGGCCCAACAGTGCTATTATTAATCTAAGCTATGCTACAGATCTCTGAATACTACTTGGGACCATTTGTGGGTCTGATGAGGTAAGCAGGCTGGACAGAGCTCCCCTAGGCCCTCCCACCCCTCATGCCCCTACAAACACCAATGGGCATTTCACCCTGGGAATTTTAGAGTCCCTAAGAGTGATAGAGCAGCTACCAACTGTCAGTCCCACCAGAGTGTGCTCACAGTTTTATAGGAAGAACAGAGCAGAAGGAGAAGGAAAGGCTGTTGTGCTTGGAGCCAGCCTCTCTAAAGGCGTGGCTACCTGAAAGCATCCTCGAGCTCACCTGGGGCTTCTCCTCCAGGTATCTAGCCAACCCAGCACTGTTTGGCAGCCATGGAAATCTCCAGGGATGCAGCTCCAGTCCCATGGCTTCTGCCAGGCGCTGGGCTGGGCCCTCTCCATGGCAGATGAGAGACCAGAGAAGCAGGTGGACAAGAGAGACAGTATATGGGTGTTGGGGTCCTCAGCCAGGGGGTCCATCACACCGTGGCTCTGAGGCTGTGAGATGCTGGTCCCATCTGGTAAGATCAGTTTTGAGGGCCCTGAGCTGCCTGCCTGCCTCCCCCAGGGCAACTGCCCCAGGGAAGCAATCTGAATCTGGGAGGCCCTACTTGAGGCTGCTTTAACACTCTATAGCCTGAGGATGTGATGTTGGTCTTTGACAGTGCCATCTAGTGGAAGAAAGGGCCAAGATGGATGGAGTTTGGGAGCCCCCTAGTCTCCTCTGCGCCCTTGAGCCTTGACATTGAGAGTATGGTGGTACACTCACCAGTAGCTCCAATATTACTAGGATTTTATAGAACCTGTAGAATCTTGGGCCCCACCTCAGAAACCTGCATTTAGTTGTTTTCAACTGTCAGCCTGTAACAGTCATTCCATGTCACCCAGGAAGCCTTTTCAAAAAGCAGATCCTTAGACCTTTTCTAGACCAGAATCACCAGTGGAAGACCTAGGAATCTATAAGCTTTCCACTTACTTCCTTTCTAAAAAATTGAAATATACTTCACATATCATAAAACACTACTATCTACCTCTAGAAGATTTCATCAGCTCCAAAAATGGGGTGGGCCTATGCCCATTCGCAAGAGTTTTGGCTTTTTGGCTCTACCTCCCAGAGTGCTGGGATTAAAGTAGTATACTACCATGCCTGGTTCACAATGAGTAGTCCAATTTCATGGTTTGAATTGTGAACTTTCACTGTGCTTAAAAATTTGCATTCATTCAAATATTCACTGAGTCCCTACATGTGCAAGGGCGTACCAGACTGTGTGGAAAGAACAGCCTAGGCAAAGACAAACTTCAAGAAGATCAGGAATGCAGCCTGGGCCTCTCTAACAATTCAGGCACCCATGGTGTGACATGCTAGCACCATCGTTCTATTTGGTTCTGGTCTTTGTTCTGTGCTTTCAGTGTATCTCTGGGAAGTCTCTGGGAAAGTAAACATGGGCATGTAGAATTATTTTTTCCTATGTATTTTTGTTATAATCCTGCAGAATGTGTTCCTGCCAGGATTAAATAAAAGAAGCCAATAGAATTTTGAATTCCACTGCAGTCACATTCAGAGAGGCCTCACATTCATGCCAAGAAACATTTTGCCTTCCTGGGTGCCCGGGATCTGCTCACAAAACCCTCCCACATTTCTCTACCAGATTCAAAGGGGCAATCAAATTGCGTGTGTGTGTGTGTGTGTGTGTGTGTGTGTGTGTGTGTGCATGTTCACTGAACAGCACAAACTCATGATAATACCCACTACAATTAATTCCCTTCACTTTGGGAGTTTTTGACTCCCAGGAGCCAAAGACTTGAGTGGCCCAAGTGTCAGGCCTTCCCCATTGTCACATAGGCAAGGCTGTCCTTGCTGACATTTTAGTCACAAAGCTAGGAGTGGGTGTTTGGGACAGTAACACAACAGGATTGAAGATGTTCAGCTGTGCATAGGCTTGCAGAGCTAGCCTTTACCTCTACCCATACAAAAGACCAGCTTGATACTGGCCTGAAACTAACAAGCAGTACAAACAGGCGTGTCCTGCCTGGGAGTTCAAGTGATTAATGAGTCTGGTATTGGCCCGTGTTGGGCTCCTTGGGGAACCTAGGATGCTTTGGGCAGAGAGGCCTGAGGACTAGGGGCTTAGTCTAAGTAGGAAGAGCTGACATTCCTTATACACAGAGAAATGACTGAATAGTGTCAGGACCCCCCAAAGCCAGGGAAACCAGGTGAAGCTTCTGAGGTGTCAAATGGCAGAAGGTCAAGGGCTGGCTCCCCTCACCCCAGGTCATTGCTGGGTCTGGAAAACCTAGATAGACTGTACCAGGCACTTCTCTGAGTCTT
>NW_008329324.1:135952-137534 GCF_000622305.1 Nannospalax galili | reverse complement strand
TCTCTCTCTCTCTCCCTCTCCCTCTCCCTCTCCTTCTCCTTCTCCCTCTCCCCTTCTCTCTCCTCTCCTCTCTCTATCCATCCTTGAGGGTGTCCAAATCAGCCTGTCAACACAGGTGTTCTCTGTAGAAAAGCCATTTTCCCACTCTGAGGAGAGTTGTGAGTAGGGTAGAAGGATCCTGGCTGTACATAGATGGGCTGGAACTGTGTATGCTGCTTCACCAAGACTGTATGGGTGACTGGCTGCTGACTCCTGGCTAGCCTTAAATGCCTCCTTCAGGAAGGCCTCTGACCCAGCCCTACTACAGGCATGTGTGGTTATCCATGGTGTCCCATTTCAGAGTGTTCCAGGGATATGGCTCTTCTTCCTCATGCTCAGGTGAAGTTTGCTCTTTAAAAATAGCACATAAGGACCCGTGAGATGGCTCAGTTGGTAAGCATGGGGACCTGTGTTCAATCCCCAGGACCCATGTAAAAACCTGGACGTGGTGGCCCACACTTATAATCCCAGCACTGGGAAGGTGGAGACAGGCTGATCCCTGGGGCTCACTGGTCAGCCAGTTTAGTCTACTTGGTGAGCTCCAGGCCAGTGAGAGATTCTGTCTTTAAAAGAAACAGTGGATGGTGCCTGAGGAGTGACACCCAGGGCTGTCCTCTGGCCTCCACACATGCACACACTTGTATATGTACTATCACATATACATGCACACACAAATGACATATAATTACCTCGCCCCCTCCTGTGGGCACTCTCTAACAGAGCCCTTCACCTGGTTTGGTTTGGTTTTCATACTTCCCTATGAATGGTAGAGGCCAGGCAAAAAACTGTAGTTGCCTGTCAGGTAGGGGCTGAGGCAGTGTAACTAACGTGAGCCCCTCCATTCTGGAGGCAAGAGAGCAGACAGGGCACAGCTGAGGTACTCCTGCAGAAATGCTGTAGCAAGGGATGGCTCCCAGACCCAGAATGGGGTGCAATTGGGGCTCAGACTGGTGCTGTCTTCAGTCAGCATTGTTCTGTGAAGTTCCCTGTTGCTGCTGAAACTAATTGCCACAGATGTGGTAGCTTTACACATCAGTTTCAGCTCTGGAGGCTCTCACTGGGTGGAAATCAAGGTATCTGCAGGGCTGCATTCCTTTTTGGAGGCTCTAGGTGAGAGGCTGTTTTCTAGGCTTTTCCTGTTTCTGTAGGCTGTTGAATTCCTTGGCTCATGACTGCCTTCTGTCTGAGCCTCTTTGTCATAAAAACTCTTTCCATGACCTTAGGCTCACCTGGAAAATCCAGGGAACCAAGGCTCCCCAACTCAAAGTACTAAATTGAATCACATCTGCAAACTCCCTTTTGTCATGTGAATTTATGTAATCACAGTTTCCAGGAATTCAGAAGTTTGGGGCATTATTCTGCCTGCTGTTGTGACCTTCATCTTGACCTCTTTGTGCCTCGGTTTCTCTTCTCTTCCAGTGGAGACAGAGTCACTTCAATAATAATATGTATATAAACAGTTGTTAGCCGCCATGTGGGTGCTGGGAACTGAATCCAGATCCTCTACAAGAGAACCTCTACAGTGCTCTTAACTGCTGAACCA
>NW_008329324.1:64627-135839 GCF_000622305.1 Nannospalax galili | reverse complement strand
TCTCTCTCTCTCTCTCTCTCTCTCTCTCTCTCTCTCTCTCTCTGTCGCCCTTCAGCTGGCTTTCTGCCAGGACATCTGTCTAGGGAATGGTGCTGCCCAGAGTAGGATGGGCCCTCCTACATCAAGATCATCTTCCATAGACATCCTCCTATCAATCAAGATAATCTTCCCACAGGCCAATATCAGCTAGGCAATTTCTCAATTGAAGCTTTCTTCTCAGAAGACTAGGCTGTGTCAAGTTGACTTTTAAAAATTAAAATTAAAGCTAGCTAGAACAGCGACCTTGCAGACAGGACTGCATGCAACTCTTTAGGGAGGGACCCCAGGGCCTAGAGCTGAGCAATCTTGTGGACCAGCCCTGAGTTGATGAAGGGCCCTGATCACCTCTCAACTCAGGTGAGAAACTGAATTAACATAAATGGTAGACTGGTTTCCCTAATTGCCTCTGTTCCTTAGAAGGAGTCCTGGAGGCAGAAAGGGCATCCACTAAGCTAAGGTCCCCTCATACACACCCCCAGCCAGGGCAGACATCACCAAGTGCCAGCCTGGGGTCAGGCAAGTAGAGCTATATGAAGGAGGAAAGAGGAGGCCCCTGGAGTTCAATTACTGCGGCTCTCAGGCTGCCCATGGGAATTGCCGTTTGGCAGCTGTGCAGGGCTGAGGCTTGGCTGTGGTGTCCTGAGCCTAGGGGCAACCACAGGGAGTAGGAGGTGCAGTCTCAAGTAGGGAAGAGATGGATTGGTGAGGGCAGTCAGGCTTCTAGAGTACTCCAGCCTCATGAGGCCCAGAATCTGCCCCCTGCTTATGCATCTTGTAGAAGTGATGGCATAGAAGAGGTCACTCGGAGCTTTATCCAACTCTAAAAAGCATCCAGCTGGGGGTGGAGGCAGTTGTTCAGATAAGACTTAGGGTTGCTCAGCTCAAGGCTAAGGTCCCATAAGGACACCAAGGATACCCAGTATTTTCAGAGCGCCCCTTCTTGTGGGGAGACAGATGGGCGTTGCCATTCGGTGAACAGTCACAGGTAAAAGAGGGGTGTCTGGCTTCTGGGGGTGTGAGGCAGCAGCAGCCAACAGTCAAGGTGGTCTGTGAGGGCTGGGGCCTTCCTGCTGAGGGGGTCTCTTGAAGAGCAAGAAGGAGTTTCCAAGGGAGGGCATGGTACCAGAGTGAAGGGCAGGCACAATGGCCAGACTTGAGCAAGGACATGGTCCTCTGCTTCCCCAGGGCTAGTGGATATCCCCCAGGCATGTGCTCTTAAGCTAAACCTTCGACAGAGGGAATTTGGGGTCCTACAGACCCTCTTGGCCTTCCCTAACCCGAGGAACAGTTTATAAATGTTCATCTCCCTCACATGTGATTGGGGACAGGAATCAAAATCCCTGAGGTCTGGGGTGTCCTTTCCCTCCATACTGGGTCCCACAGACAACTGTAGAAAGTGTGGTAGCAGGTGCCTGGTGCCTGCTAGGAGCTGTGGAGCAAGTCAAGGCTCTAGCAGCAACTGCCTAGAGGGGACTGAGACTAGCTGGCTCATCAGAGAGGTGTTGGCACAGATGAGTCACAGCCCTGCAGGGGCTGGTGATAGAGGGGGTCTCTTGGAGCCCCTTACTGATCCTGAAAGCATTTGCCTGGCAGTGCCAGCCCCAGGGAGGCTCCTCAGCAGCTATGGTGCCTTGCTGGCCCCCTTCCATGACTTTCTTTGGGCCTCCTTCCATGGATGATGCTTCTTCTGTGACTTTCTATGGCCCCTCCCATGGCTTTCTATGGGAGGGGGGAGCGGTCCTTTGTGACTTTCTGTGGAGGTGGCTCTCCTTGACTGCTGTGCCACGCTCTTCAGCATGCTAATCATGTGCACCATCCTGACCAACTGCGTGTTCATGGCCCAGCATGACCCTCCGCCCTGGACCAAATATGTTGAGTGAGTATCTTCAAGGGCCTCTCCTTCTGCCCCATCCCTTCCTTTTCTACCATGCCATACACACTAGAGTCACCCCAACCCATACCTAGAGCCCCACCCTCTGGGGGTAGCCTTTGCACAGCCCCTGCCCTCCTGTCTTTCCCAGTCCCGCCATGTTGCTTGTTCTAAGTTTGTGGCCTTAGAGGCAGACTGACAAAGTGGGGACTCCTTGTCATCCCTAAAGAGGACTGATGGCATTGGAGAAGACTCTGAAGCGATAATAATTTATTGGGCACTTGGGGCATGCCACGCACTGTCCCAAGAGCAGTAAGCGTCCTCTCTATTAACTCTCTGACAACCTGTTTTGGGGTGGGGGGATCAGTAGAGCACCTGTTTCATTTGATGGGGAGACAGACTGAGAATTGGATTCTGACTGGCCTGTCATACAGGTGGGGGACATGGTGACAGGCAAAGACCAGGACTGACCCTACTTCAGTACCACACTATTGCCTTAGCCCCCACCCAAGCCCTCCCTCCTTATAACTGCTTCTGGTTTTATTTCCTGAACAAAAGCCCAGTTCCTCCAGGTTCTAGGCAGACATATCAGGCCCTTACCTAACTTGGCTGTTTTCTGGAGACTACCAGAATATGCTGCCGTCTCTTACAAAAGTGGCTTGCCAGGTGATCCTCTGATCTCATCACTTCTGTCAAGACCACACAGGGCTGGTATTGCTGGACTGTGTCCAGCTGCTCCAAGACCTAAGAGGTTGCCCTCCCCTAACCATTAGTCCAGCATGCATACATTTTGGATTTCTCAGGCTACTCCAAGCAGAAAGCATACCCCCACCAGCCTTGTGCATCAGGACATCTGCACTCCTTCCAGTCCAGGGTGGGCAACTGCAACCCCAACCCTGTAGATAGTTGAAGTTGGCCCTGGCCCCCATTGCTATTGCTGAGGACCCACACACACACACATGAGTGAGGGGCAGTGACTCTGCCCCTCATGGCCCATGGTACAGACTTGGTGACCACTGTATGTATGTTCATATCATCCCCCAGGACTGTGGTGAAAATACAGAGAATTCCCTGAACACGTGTGGCAGGCTCTCTAAAACAAATGGGCAGGTGGACTTGTTGGCCTGGTATTTGAAACAGATTGGCAGTTTCCAACTAAAGCTTTATCACAGGGCACTGCAGACAGCCTGCTATGGTGGCTCTGCCCAGAGCTCACACCATATGCAGAAGCTGATGAATCCAGCCTGCGGGCTCTGCCCCCTCTGAGAACTCCTGCTGACCTCTCTTCCCCAGGTACACCTTCACTGCCATCTACACCTTTGAGTCTCTGGTCAAGATTCTGGCTCGAGGCTTCTGCCTGCATGCATTCACCTTCCTTCGGGATCCGTGGAACTGGCTGGACTTCAGTGTGATAGTCATGGCGTAAGTATCTTGCTCACTTGCCAGAATACGTCACACCAGCCACATAGGGGACGGGGACTTGTGTGTCCCATACCCCAGAGTCTCTGGGCTTCCCTGCTGTAGTTCACATCAGCTGTGCACCCCACTGAGGAGCATGTGTCCTGTTCTGTGGCAGGATGACAGGTTGGAGGTCTACAGCTCATCCTTGTAGGGAGAGGGCAGGTCTACCAGGAGGCAGAGTGTTCAAGCCGCCTAGCTTATCTGGAGACCCCAGTGCTCAAAGGACATTAAGATTCTGCTTTAGGCTGGATGTGGTTGCTCATACCTGTCATCCCAGCATTCAGAAGACTGAGGCAGGAGGATTGCAGTGAGTCTGAGGTTAGCCTAGGCTACACAGTGAGTTTTTTTTTTTTAAACCAGTCTGAATTATATAGTGAGTTGGAGATCAGCCTGGGCCAGTTAGTTAGTTAGTTAGTTAGTTAGTTAGTTAATTAGTTAGTTAGTTTAAAGCTAGTCTAGGTTATAGAGCAAGACTCTTAAGAGCCTACCTTAGAAAATGAAAGAGAGAGAAAAAGAGAGAGAGAAGTTCAGCTTTAGCATTCTCTGTACTTTCCACTGAGAAACCCAGCCCCAAATTTCACTGTGACCAGTGACCTGGTGTCCAAGGTAATTAATAGTGAAATTGTAGTAAAGGAGCCCAGGGAAGCAGCCAGCATCCCCTGGAACTCGTGCCAGGAGACTCTAAACAATGGCCTCTCTTAAAGCCACTGACCCAGCTCAGAGGATCCTCACACCAAAGAGGTGGGCTAGAGGCAACCAGTCCTGACCAACCTTTTAACATTGCAACATGACATCTATAAAGTACACTTGAGAACCACTCAATCTTGATATTTTTAAGTAAGTTTGCATATTTGTGTTGAGTCATGTTCATAGCTATCTTGGGCTGTGTACAGCTGTATGCAGCCTTTGGGCCACAGGTTAGACACACCTCTTAGTCCCATTTTACCAACAAGAAAACAAGGAGCCCACCAAAAGGTGAAAGTAACCCCAGGCCTGCTGCAACCCCAGATGAAGTCTTGATTCCTTTCCTAGGGGATCCTTGCAGAGGGTATGATTAAGACATCCCCCCAATGATGTCATAGATTGGATACTAAGCTCTTGGATGCTAAGCTCTAGTGAAACAGTCGATCAGGGCAGGACTGCCATGTTGAAGTTCTGATCAGGGACTCAGCTGGCAGACCCTTTCTGTGAGTGAGGCCCCAGCATGTGCCAGACTAAGCTCCCACCTGGGCAGAGAATATGGGGAATTGCACTCCTTGTCCCTATAAGCCCTGGGTCTCCCCTTACACAGAAGAGCTTGGTAGGATTCAAGGCTCATTTCAGCTCCCTCTTTCTTGGGTTCTTGGATACACCTAATCCATAGCAAGTTCTCTACTTAATCCCAGACATGAGTATCCCCAAGCCATGCTGAGGGGAGAGCAAGCAAAGAGGGAAGCTGGACTCGGATGCTCTGAGGACCATTTCCTGCCCAGATGGAGAGCTTGGTGGTTAGAAAATTCACCTGAAGCTGTTCCTAGGTGTATGTTCGTGAACTGACTCGGCCGTAGTTTTACAAGTGAGGAAACTGAGGCTCAGACAGCGCCACCTGCCTCAAATCTGGGTAGAACTGAATGATGGGAAGTGAAGTTGAAGAGTGATGGGTTGGGGGCAGACCATACTGCCCTTGTAGGCATGATGGTAGGCACTGGGGGAGGAGACCTGGGCAGAGCTATGAGCGGAAGCAGATTGAGCTGTACAGATCATAAGCTAGAGAGGGAAAAGGGTAGCAGCTGACAGCCAATACCAGGGTACTTTTGTAGCCAGGGGGGACAGCTGTGTCTTGGGACCAGGGTCCAAGTGGAGTAAGGAGCCCCAGTCACTGCTAGGCATTTTGAAGGTGAGACTGATGGGTTTTGCTTGTAACAGATGGATAAATGGTCGTACAATTTGTGGAAATGGAGACTCAGAAGGAGGAGCCAGCTGAAAAGGGAGGGAGTCAGAAGTCTAGAGTGGGGATATCTTAAGTGTGGAAGTATCCAGGGTGAGATACTAAGGAGCAGTAGAACCTTCCAGTCTGGAGTTTGGGAAAGTAATCCAAGGTGGCGGTGTTGGTTAGAAGCCACTTGGACATGGATGACAGTGACGAACAACTGAGATCATGTAGGGCAGAGCATGGGCTGTATTGTGCTATGAAGCACACCAATATCTTGAGGTCAAGAAAGGAGGGGGATGGAGCATAGGAAACTGGAGGGAGTGAGCCAACGAGAGCAGAGGACACTCAGGAGAGTGGTGCTCACAAGCCAGCAAGGAAGAAAACCCAACTTGGAACACACCAGGGAGAGGTTGAGAAAGGTGATGATTGTGAAAGGACTGTTGGATTTGGGATGGTCATTGCTGCCCCTGACAAGGGGTCCCAGTGGAGTAGGAGGCCCCATACTTGGGTTCAGAGATGGGGAGGTATAGAAATACAGATATATTTCATGGAGTTTCTATGAAACAGGACAGAAAATGGCATGGTGGCCAGAAGGAAATAGGGGTCAAGGGCTGACTTTTAAATAAGGCAGGCTGATGGAAATGATCCTGAAGAAAGGGGATATCTGATGAAGGCAGGGGGTGGGGGGCGGTGGCCTGCAAGAACAAAGCCCTTGAGCATCCTTTGTGAGTGGGAATCCAGATGGTGAGATGGAACATTGACCTTCAGCTCAGGGAAGGCAGAGTTCTGGCTGGAGGTAGAGGTGGATTGATAGAGCTGATGAGGAGAAGAACGACTTTCTCTTCTGATTGCTTCTATTTTCTCTGTGAAATAAGAAGCACGATCATCAGTGAGAATGGAGTGGGGAGGCAAGTCTGAGGTTTGAGAGGGAGTGGGAGGCTGCACTGGCTGGAGGTTGGAACATGATGGCAGACTGGGCTCTGGCTCTAAAGAACCCTGTAAGATGTCAGGGGAGGGGAGGTGGGCTTCAGGAAAGAATAGGGCCAGCCTCTGCCCAAGCCTCTCCTACCTCCTCATCCCAGAGCCTGCAGAGGATCAATATAGAGATGCTCCCAGACTCAAGGGAAAGCCATCATCCTGGACCGAGCCATGGCCTGAGTTCAGTAGAGACTGCTGTATGTGGCCTCAGGACCCGAGGCCTCTACAGTCCTGCCTCATGAGAGAATCCCCGTCGCTATCCCCATGGGATTCCATGACCAACCACTCCTGCTCAGAACCACAGAGTAAATACACCTTCCCACTGAACCCAGCCACTCTTTACTGTGTGCCAAAACCAGGCATGGCAAAGCAGAGCCAGACCAGAGTCTTGGATAGTCACCACATTTCCAAGCGTCCACGGAAATGGCAGGTTCACTTCTGCAAGGACTGTGTGGTCCCATTGGAATGTCAGCTCTGTGCCACTGGTCAGACCTGCCCTGTAGTACTGATTGACAGCCATTCTGCCTGGTGGAAGCAAATTCATTTCCACTTCTGAAGTGCATTCTGTTGTAATGAAATGGTTTGATGACATAGGGCCCCCATAATAATCAAAGGAATCTGGAATGGCAGAAAAGTTGAAGGAAGTAAAACTCCCCATCCACCCTTCCTTATATAGTTGGAGAAACTGAGGCTTAGAAAGAACCTACCACTTTCCCAGAATATAGAAAGAATCCACAGCAATGCTAAGATTGAAACTGAGTCTTAACTCCTAGCCAGGGATGGGAGAGCCCCCCAGCCTCCTACAGCTGATGCTTCAGGCTGGGTTTCCCTCTGATCCCCCACCTGATTTAGAAGTTGGTACAGGGGGTGCTGGGAATCCTGCCAGGCTCAGCTTGCAACCCCACATCCACAGATTTTCTTGTGCCCCCCCAAGCTGGGCATTACCTGCTAGTTAACACAGCCTCCCACCTTCTGGGGTTGTTATGGAAACCAAACCTGGAGGGGAAGGAGGGAGGGCACCAAGGAGGGGGGCCAGTCGCCAGAGGAGCTAACAGCGTGGGCTCCATAGTCTCAGGATCGGGGGGGGGGGCACAGGAAGAAGGCCAGTATTTGCTGTTCCTCTGGGTTCCTCAGCCCCTAGAAAGGTTCCTATGTGCTGAGGCTGGAGTGGCAGGGTAGAATTCTCACCCACCACCCTCTGCTCTTTCTGTGGTGGGGCCTATGATCCTGCCTAGCTGCCTGCCCCTTGCCAGCCACTTGTCCAGCAGAGATAGACTGGCTTGGGGGAGAGTTTTGCCATACCACCCCTCACCAGCTTCATCCACCCTACCTATGAAGCTAGCTCTCTGCTATGAGAGAGTCTACCCTGCCCTACCATGTTCAGGGACCCCAAAGAGATGCGTTAGTGGAGACCTGGGTGGCCCAAGTGGGAGGCAGCATAATGCCAACCAAGTTCTAGGTAGAAGAAAACAGCTGGCAGCCCCCGTGTCACACCATGGTCTGAGATACACCTGTCCTACCCAGTTCTAGGTCTTTTGAGACTTCCTCCAACCTGTGATTGGTGTTCTATTCGTGTTTTGTTTCCAGCCACTTGGCTGGCAGTGGGAAGCCTGCCAGGAGTATAGATATGTCCTCCCCCAATGCTGTCATCAGCCTGTTCTTGTCACCTGGGGGTCCTGGTTTCTTTGTGCTCAGCACTCACCGCCGAAGAAGCAGATGATGAGTGGGCAGCAAGCACTGTATCAGGCTGGTGGAGACCTTGAAGGCAGGGTAGACGGGGTCTTCCCTGGAGACACCAAGGGGCAAACCAGGCCAGGCAGGAGGAAAAAAGCAAGGATGGTTGGTTCCCTGTCGTATGCAGTGTTCTACTCCCTCCCTGTAACCAGGAGTCACAGCCTTGAAACCAGTGAGGGGAGGGAAGACAGTTGCCATCAAAGTCTCCACCCAAGAGACCAGCAGCAGGAACCCCTGAGCCATGGCTTTCATGGGATGGCAATAACAGCTGTATTCCAGGCTCAACATCATAGTCCCATGGCTTCTAGACAGGAGGAAAATAATGTGGGACAGAGACATGGGGATATGAGCTATCCAAGAGAAGGGAAGAGCTTGGATCAAATTAACCAGTGTATATGGTCCAGAAAAAGGAGGTGATTTCTGCTCCCTGGTGGATGACAGGATACATCTGAGTGCTACATTGGATTTTGTAAGCTGCAGTAAGTCTGGGAAATGGAATGGAAACTATGCCAAAGGAAAGGCCTGGGGTGACCGGAGGAAGGAAAAGGCTGGGAATGGGTCTAAGAAGGTGAGGACACAACCACAGGACCCCGTGAAGACGGATGAACCCCAAGAGCAGACAAGAAAGTGGGTGTCAGTGAACCTAGAAGGCAGTTGGCCCTGCTGACCCCACAACTCTGAGACCCTTGACAGCCTTGCCTTTGGACACCCACAGCCCACAGAGGAATTTGGAAATTCTGAGTGGTATGAAGGGCTCTGCAGGTACAGACTGTTGGAATGAATAGGCGTGGCACTCACCCAAGCACTGCAGGGCTGGCAGCCTGGCCTGGCATCTCCCAGACACCTGGGCCAGACACACTTGGTTAAACATCAGACACCCTGAGTTCAACGTTCTTTGTTAAACATCAGGCACCTTCAGTTAAATGTCAGATGCCCTGAATGTGAGGCCTTTGGTTAAATATCACAGGTCATTTGCCACTGTCCCTATGGCCTTGGTCACATACTGTCCATTCACCTCTCTGCTATCTTTGTGGTCATGTGACCCATCTACTGCATGCATGTCCTCACACTCTGCTTGGGCAGGTCCCTACCCCTCCTCCAGACCAATGCCTCTTATGCCTGTGGAGGCCAGAAATGGACAATGGTTCCAAGTCCAAGATGGGAGCCTGGTAGCCACTCAGCCCTGCGAGCATCACTTAGACCCATTCAGGACAGAGCCTATGAAGACTGAGTTCACCCCAGTGGAGACCGAGGGCCATCCTTGGAGGATACCAAGATTCCAAGTTGAGTCTGTGTGTGGGCTTATTGGGGAGAGCCAGGACCATCGTTCAACTCCTTTCTCCTCTTGACTTAGCTGCTCAAACTCCCTTTTTCTTCTTATGCCTCCATCTTCAGACTGATTTTTCCCATGAATTCTCATGCCATTCCACCTTGTGACACCTTGGTCCCTGATCACTCCCTACACAAAGAGATTTGTGGTTGGAAGGAGCAATTGGGCAGTCTCCAGAGACCCAGCTGTCCCTCTGCAGTGGCCTCAGCCAGGGCTTCAGGCTCAGCCAAGCACACACTGATGGCAGGCAACAGAAGATGCAAAGAAAAACCAGGACCAGATGCCCATGTGCTTCCAATATCACCTCCTGAAGCCATTTCCCTCTTCACACTGATATGCCCCCAGCCTCAGACCTGGTCATGGGGTTTTATGTCTCAGTCCCCACAGTAGTTGGCTTCTAGTGCCGGTTGATCTTGGGACCATCATGGAGAGAGCCATCTGGGAGCTTGCTGTGTGAACGTCCTTAAGGCTCCTAGACTGAAGTCCTGTATCAAAAGGTTCTGTCAGGAGAAAAGCCCAGGGGAGGGCCCAGGTCAGCCACTGTACCCCTCTGTGGGACGGGGAGAAGGGAAAGGGTTGGTCGGGTGGGCAAACTGAGGTTCTGCTTTGTAACTCCCAGTAACTGTGGTTTGGTTCTACAGGTATGTATCAGAAAATATAAAGCTAGGCAATTTGTCGGCTCTTCGAACTTTCAGAGTCCTGAGAGCTCTAAAAACTATTTCAGTTATCCCAGGTAAGACACCCAGGTTTGCCTGTCAGATCTCAGCTACAAGTGACTCTCTCTCTGTCTCCCCATCCCTCTCCTCCTCTGACCCTGTGTCTCCTTATTGGCGTGTTGTCACTGTGTTGTGTGTGAATCTCCCTTGTTACAGATACACAACTGAATTTGTGGACCTGGGCAATGTCTCAGCCTTACGCACCTTCCGAGTCCTCCGGGCCCTGAAAACTATATCAGTCATTTCAGGTGAAAAAATCAGGTTAAATGCCAAGGCTGGAGGGGCAATGCCTGGGCCTTTCCAGCCGCCTGAGAGCCAGTACTGCCCTCAGGAAGGCCCTTCGAATGTGCCTGTCACCAGAATATATTTCGCAGAGGTTGGGGCGGTGGAATTATCTGTCCTACTGGAACCTCAGAATGGGCTTTGAGCTGTCCACCCCAGTCAAGCCCATTCTTAGACACCAGAGGCACAGAGCACCCCATGGCAGGGCTGGATTGAACCCCAGTTCCTCCCAAAACACTCAGTTGTTTTTCCCAACTGAACTCAGCTGCTTTTCTAGCAAAAAGCTCAGACATGCATCATTTCAGCTTGAAGTATCATGCACTAATCAGGAAAACAGAAAGTGTGGTGTTTGAGAGAAACTCCCCCTGCCACACACACACACACACAGAATGGAAACGAACTCCCGTAGTCTTTTGTGACTGAGTGCCTGATCCCAGCCTTGTGCCTCCTCTGGTGACATGTACAAGCCAGAGTCTCAAACCCCATCTTGTGACATGAAGTGTACTCTGTGGACAGGCATCATTGGGCCTTGGCATCTACCAGCCCTCGCTGCATGGCGCAGTAGAGGTTTAGCAAACCATGCATGATAGTCTTGGGAGGAAATCCTCCTTGACAGATGTTGGCAACTGTACCCAGGAAATCTAAGCCCAGACAACCTACCCAGTCACCATCCTACTTGTCCATGCAGAGAAACACCTAGAAGCCTCACAAACCTCACAGTGACTTTTGAGCCCACCTGTGTACAGAATTGATGCCTCAGTTGAATGACAACACTCACCCCCACCCCGGAGCCTCTTACGCCCCACTCTTTATTCACTATTCCAAGATTAGTGTGAGCCCAAACTCCTGTTTTGAGGAGCTTGTTTGGGGGTGGGGGCAGTGTGCAGAGGCACCTTCCAAGAGCTTCTGTGAGTGCACCATCCTCAAAACGGGACAAGACACTTCTTTAAGAAGGTGGCTGGAGAGCTGGGGAGATGGCACAGGGGGTGAAGTGCCTGCAGCACAAGCATGAGGACCCAAGTTTGGATCCCCAGAACCTACATGTAAAAAGTCAGGTGTGGTGGTACATGCCTCTAATCCCAGTGCTCAGGAGGCAGAGCGAGGTAGAGCCTGGGGACTCAATCACCAGCCAGTCAGGCTGAAATGGTCAGCTTTGGGTTCAGTGAGAGACCCTATCTCAGAAAAGGAGGTAGAGAACAACAGAGGACGACACCCAATGTCAACCTCTGGCCTCTACATAAGAGTAGCTCCCAAAAACTAAATCCTAGAATATCCTGCCCAGTCTCTGAATCCATTCAGTGTATGCAAGGGAAGATGGGGGGAGCAATCTACCCAGTCCCCAAACTAGTTAGTGTCCTAGACCCCTGCTGTGACTAGGGCAGTGCCCAGTCACTCCCATTAAAATACCAGCAGGGTCTGGTGGTGCCATTCTCCAATCCCAGCTACCTACAAGGCTAAGGCAGGAGGGATCATAAGTTGAAGGCTTACCTGGGACCTGGACTACAGAGTGAGCTCAAGGCTAGCCTGGGCAATTTAGTGAGACTCTATCTCAAAAAAAAAAAAAAAAAAATGGTCTAAGGACTGTATAGATGGCTCAGCAGTTAAGAGCACTGACTGCTCTTACAGAGGACCCAGATTCAGTTTTCCTAGCACCCACATGGCAGCTAACAACCTCCTGTAACTCCAGTTCCAGGAGAGTCCAACGCCTTCTTCTGACCTCTGTGGGCATTGCACAACATGGATGTACTTACATACATGTAGGCAATATACTCATACACATAAAATAAAGAAAATATTTAAGAAAAATAAAGGCCTGGGGATTTAGGACAGAATGGAGTGTTTGCTTAGAACATGCAAGTCCCTGAGTTCCAATCCCATATCACAAACAGAGACAGGATGGGGAGAGATATTTTCAGGTCTTAGAACCCTCAGGTGGCCAGTAGCTTTGTGGCCCATCCTGTCAGGTACACACCCCTCTGGGGTAGATAAACTTGTTACTGTTGTAACATCTAGTTGTTTTAGAAGAAAAATTAACAAAGAAAAATATTCCTGAATTCTGGAGCGACGAAAGAAGCCCTGTGGGGTCTGTGAAGCCGCCAGCAGCTGAGCAAGGCAGCAGAGCGGTCCCCAGAGTGGCCATCAGAACCGTGGTGTGAGCGGCCTAATGGAAGGCTCCCTGCAGGAGGAATCCCCAGGGCTGAGTCCTCACATAGGGTCAAAGTCATAGTGGTCAGAGTCCAAGAATCCTGTGACTTGGCTGGAGCTGTTCTTGGCAGAAATGAAGTCTGTCTTCATTATGAGGAAGGGTTTTAAAGGGTGGGTGACCCTCAACACAGTCCAGAGTAGAACTCAACTGTTTAGCCAGTCTTGAATGGGATGCTTTGGGCCAAAGTTGCTTTAGCCTAATAGTTAAGGCAAAGTCCAAGATGAGTATCCAACCTACAGCTACCAGCCCTCATGTGTCCCCTTGAGATATGGCACAATCTCCAAGATGGAGAAACAGACCCAGACATGTGTCCCATTAGGTCTTCAGAGCTCTGGATTATGAAGGGTATGTAGAGTCCCACCACCACTCCATGCCAAACCCCTACTAGCCCTCTCCCCTCAGCCCTTGCTGGGCAGTTGCCAACATGTGCCAGGATGATTTCAACAGAGTGCCAGGTGCCTGAACCCTGGGCAGGCAGCAGTGATGGTGACATTGTGGGGTGGTTGTCCTCTTCCCTCTCTCATGTCTGCTCATCACTGCTTCCCTGTTTCTGGGCTGTGGGCACGGTAGTTACAGATGCTCCTAACATATTAATGGGCTGGACAATGGATGGATGGATGGATGGATGGATGGATGGATGGAGCTTTATCTGAGATCTGGCTGCTTGGGGGGATGGGGACAGGGAGCCCCTTGCTCCCAATGCTCTGCTCGCACTTGCCTTAGGACAGTAGCTGAGGGTCAGACAGGATGTGTCTACACATGCTTTTCTGTCACTCTGCTGTATGGCGCTGGCTTCTGCAGGGAGCTGGGCCGTGCAACTAACTGATCACAGTCCCTCTGCTTTGGGGAATGGGAAGGATGGGGAGGGTCTCAGAAGGTCAGAGTGAATGATCGAGATGCAATATAGGTCAACCTACTCTCTAGTCCAGGCCCAAAGATGGGCCTGAACCCAGAGCAGACCCCTTAGGGCATCATTCAACCCTACGAAATCCTCCCAGCCCCTACTCCCCTACACAGTAACCAGCCCAATCCCAGACTCTGGGTTTCCTAGTTGCCCTGAGATAATCAAAACTCCCTGTGCCCCTGAAAACAGCTGGCCCCAGCAGTAGAACAGGAAGACCCCCTACCAGGAGCAGCTGTGTCTCTCCCCATCTCCGGATGAAGCTGAGGTCCCTGCATTGCCTTAGAATAGGTCTGGACCTCAGGCTCCTTTCTTGTGGGCTGCGTTAAAAGGACCAGCCAGAATAGGACAAGCTTCAAGTCTGTGTTTCCTCCAGAAAACACTTTCTACACCATTTCATATACTTGGCTGGTGGAGAGTGAAGAGTTCCATGCCCCTCTGAAAATGCAAGGCTAGGCTGGGCTCCTGGCCTGGGCAGTCAAGAGGACTCTTCAGCTGGAGAAAGGCAGACATTGGTCTTTAAAGGCCCAGCAAGCCCTCCCTCACTTTGTCTCTGCCTTGTGGATGCCCTCCCCCCACCATCCCTACTCAGTGCAGGACTCAGGGAGGCCCAGTGTCCGTCCACAGGCCTGGCCTCCACCCAGAGCATTGTAGAGCAGTGTCTGTGGGTGACCCCCCACTTGGTCTCACCTTCCCAGGCCTGAAGACAATTGTGGGGGCCCTGATCCAGTCTGTGAAGAAGCTGGCCGACGTGATGGTCCTTACGGTTTTCTGCCTCAGTGTCTTTGCCCTCATCGGACTGCAACTCTTTATGGGCAACCTTAGGCACAAGTGTGTCCGCAACTTCACTGCACTCAATGGCACCAATGGCTCTGTGGAGGCTGATGGCATGGTCTGGGTCTCTCTGGACCTCTACCTCAATGACCCAGGTATGGACAAGCACTGTGTGCAGGGAGGCCATAAGAAACTGTCAAGCGTCTTCTGCCCAGGCCTCACCAGAGTGCAGGCAGGCCTCCAGGGCCATGCAACCCCACCCACAGCTGGAACTCCAGAGCCAGCTGGAGAACAGAAATGGAGCAGACTTAGGGCTTACACTCACAGGTTCCCAGACTAAGTGGAGAGATAATGTTTAAAGGATGGGATTCAGGGTGGGGAGATGGCTCAGAGAGCTGTTTCCCTGTTTCTGGGCTGTGGGCACAGTAGTTACAGATGCTCCTAACATATTAACAGGCTGATACACAAGCCTGAGGACCTGAGTTCAATCCCCAGCACCCATGTTAAAAAGCTAGGCATGGTGGTATGTACCTATAATCCCAGTGCTGAGGAAGTAGAGATGGGAGGATCTCTGGGGCTTGCTTTCTTTCTCAAAAAATGAGGTGGAAACCAATTGAGGAAGACACCTGACGCTGACCCCTCACCTCCATATGCACATACATACATGTATACACACACACACACACATACATAAGGAAAGGAGAGGGGGTTGGATAGAATTAGATGATTTGAGGATGGGCTGAGCCCAGTGTTCTGGGAATAATGGAGACCAGCCTCCCTAGGGACCCATGGGAGGCTTGCGTGGTACCCTGTGCCTGGAAGAAGGGCTTTTAACTGTGTCCCTTACTAGGATGCTACTTCGATGCTCACACACCCCAGAACCCTATGAAAGGGCTGTGACAAGCTGACTTGTGTGGTCACATATACCCCTCATTTCACTACCCTGTGGTTTGTACTTCCATTCACCAGGCTACTAGTCACCACCTCTTTTAATGAGCATCATCCATCTAGATCAAAGGTAGACATGGGGGCAAGACCAGATGACAAGCCACAAGGATGCAGAGAGCCATTCTGAAGTTAGGGCCTCTTACGTACACCAGCATGCCACTGGAAAACATACAGACAGAAGATCAGTGAGGAAATATGGTTACAGTTCAGCTATGGCCTCACAGAAATGAATGATTCTAAAACTTTGACATATACCAGAGTCACTTTGAAGGTTCCAGAAAATACAGACTGCAGATTTCAGCCTGCTTCTGAGTCAGGGCATTTGGGAAGTGTTCCCAGCCAGTTCCCAGATACTGATGCTGCTAGTCAGGGACAACTGTTTGAGAAACTGCTTCCTTAGTCAAAGGTGTGTCACTGTGAGTGATGGAGACAGATAGCAACCAGGAGAGATGACAGGACAGGTATCCTGTGTCTCACCTGGTCCAGGCCCAGCCTTCTCTCAACAGACCACTGTGTTGCCATGGTGACCAGCAGGCATCTTTTCTACCAGTTTGTACAGTGGCAGTGGGCCACACAGTGTCACAACAGCCAAGCTGGAGCCCGGCCCAGAACCTTTGCCTCCTGGCTCAAGGCCTTTCTTGGCCCTGACTGGGCCCCTGAGTGGTTTGGAACAGGGTGCAGAAGCTGCCTATGGAGACAGCTGAGCCCTGTCCAGGGTTTCCTGTGTCTTCAAGAGTGTGTGAGACACTGGCAGAGGAGTATAGTAGAACAGGAAGAAGTCCAGAGAAGCAGCCAAAGTTGCAAAAGACCTGATCAAGGCAGACAGGGTAAAGATCATGGCAGGGTCAAAGAAGAGACACCAGAAGTGGTGTCTCTCTAAGCTCAGTGCAAAGTGGGCATCCAGAGGCTGGGTTGTCCGTGTCTCTCACCATCCACTGTTTTTCTTGCAGTCAATTATCTGCTTAAGAATGGCACCTCCGATGTGTTACTGTGTGGGAACAGCTCTGATGCCGGGTAGGTGGGATATTCCTCCCAGTGACTGTGATGCTCCTTCCACAGCTGCTGTGCCTTCTGTTGACACCCCTGTCCTAAGACATTGATGCCCTCCTGGTCTTCCTTCTTGGTCAGAACCCTAGAAGCTTCCCTACCCTTCCCCTGCCATACAGGAAACAATTGGTTTAGAAAGACCAAGAACAAATCTTCAGATAGGAACAGGAGAGTCCTGAAGATGGGTAGGCATGAGGGGGTCACCCAGGATGCCCTGCAGGATCCTGACCAGTCCTTCACCCCCTTCCTGCTTATCTGCCCTTCAAGGGTGAGTATGGCCTCAGCCCAGCAGCTAGACCTTGCTCAAGGCCAAACAGGACATGAGCCTGCAGCCTGATTGTGGTGCCCAGTTATGCCTCATCTGCAGGTGCAATTTCCAGGGCTCGGCATTCAGTGGCCAGGGACAGGGTGTGTATACAAGGGCTTACCATGTGGGGAGTTGCTTCAGGTGTGAGGCTCTAGGGCACACATTTGTTGGTTCTTCCCATCTCTGGAGAGATGTCAGGGAGGTCTTGAGCATTAGGGAGCCACAAAGGGTCTTGGCTATATCCTCCTACTTGCCACATTTCTCCCACTAGATCAATCTCTCTCTCTCTCTCGCTCTCTCTCTCTCTCTCTCTCTCTCTCTCGCACATTATTAGTCTTAATGAATATGTAAAGATGGGAAAGTATGACTCTTGGACTAGTAAAAGAAATTCTATTTTATTCCACCCTCTTCAAGTGATCCTGTTTAGAAATAACATATATTTAAGTAAGTTTGAAACCATATAACAGATACCAGATATTTCCATTCCATCCGTGTGTGTGTGTGTGTGTGTGTGTATGTGTGTGTGTGTGTGTATGGTGATGTTGCATAGGCACTTCTCCAGATTCAACCTGCTCCATCTCTAGGATCATTCCTCAACCCTAAAACCCTGTCTCTGCCTGCGATTAGCCAAGCTTGCTGCTCCCCCTCACTCTCCTGGGGCCCCTACTGTGTTCAGTTCCCCATGGGGTAGATAAATCAAGAAAGGAGCATGAGACAGACCTATGCTTTCTTTTGGGGGAAAGGCAACAACTGCTGGGAAGGGTGTGTCATGTGGGCAAAAGGGAACTGGATGTAGGCCTTAGAGATTCCACATAGGTAGAGGAAAAAGGAAGATGGTGACCTGCGTGGTCCATGATGAACACAGCAGGAGCACAATCATGAGGGACAGGATCCCGCAACCTGGCTCTACGTTGTGACAGTCAGCCTCACAGAGCAGTTGGGTATAGGCTGGGCTGCCCAGGGAAACCAACTGGGTCTAGCGAGAGTTCTGTACAGCATGGGACAGAGTGTGTGTGTCTGGCCACAGGACATGTCCCGAGGGCTACCGGTGCCTGAAGGCAGGGAAGAACCCTGACCATGGCTACACCAGCTTTGACTCCTTTGCCTGGGCCTTCCTTGCACTCTTCCGCCTGATGACACAGGACTGCTGGGAGCGCCTCTACCAGCAGGTATGTGGGTGTCTGGGCCAGCAGAGGGATGCCAGGCATGGGCTTCAGGGCAGGCTGCACAAGTGACTAGCTATAAATGTCCCCAGTAGCTTCCCACTCGTAAGAATGATGGAGGGAACAGCAAAAACCCTTGCATCTGAGGGAACAGGGTTCACCAAGCAAAGAAACTAGTTTACGTTCATCAAACAAACTCATTTTGGCTGGTGACCACTGGACCCCTAGCATAGCCAGACTGGTGACTTGGAAATGCCATAACTCAAATAGGGCATGAGTGAGGGTGACCTCTGCCCCTTTGTTCCTCCAGACCCTTAGGTCCGCAGGGAAGATCTATATGATCTTCTTCATGCTTGTCATCTTCCTGGGCTCCTTCTACCTGGTGAACTTGATCCTGGCCGTGGTGGCCATGGCCTACGAAGAGCAAAACCAAGCCACCATCGCTGAGACAGAGGAGAAGGAGAAGCGTTTCCAGGAGGCCATGGAGATGCTCAAGAAAGAGCATGAAGTGAGTGAGCAGTACCTGGAGGTGTGGTGCAGCCTGGGTAGGGCCACTGTAAAAGGCAGTGCCTGTGGGTAAAGGGATTTCCTGTAAATGTGGATCTGCTGGGTAAGGTGAACCCTGTGAGTGTGGTAAAATTGTTCCCTGATCATCATGTTTTCTAGATAAAGGTAGTATATGCTGGGTACAGGTGGTAGATTCTAGGTAAAGGTGGCCTCTGTGAGCACAGCACATGCTAGATACAAGATATTTGTCCATAAATATAGCCTACCCTGGTCAAGGTATACTTTCTAATGGGGTAGTGAAGAAGGTCTAAGGTTAGAGACTTGAGGACTGGCCATTCTGCCATGGTTCCTGACAGTGTCTTATGTGGTGACTGTTGGAAGCTGTTAGAAACCAAGCTGAAGGTACTGGGAAGATGACTCAGTCATTAAAGTGCTTGCCGTGTGAGCAGCAGAATCCAATTTTGATCCCCAGAGCCACCATAAAAAGCTAAGCATGGTGGCACGCTGGTAATCTCAGCTCTGGGAAGGTTGAGACAGGCAGATCCCTGGGGCTCACTGGCCAGCCAGCCTAGCCTACTCAGTGAGTCCCAGGTCTCAGTAGGAGGCTCTGTCTCAAAAAACAAGGTGGACAGCTCCTGAGGAAGGACACCTGAAGTTGACCTCTGGCCTCCACATTCGCACACAGATAAATATACACATGCACACATACAAAGGGGGGAGAAAAGAAACCAGACTGTGTTCCTCTCACTACCCCACGTCACCTCTTCATGTACACTCCTGGCCAGATGAACTTCTGGAAGATCCCCAATTCTTTCATCCTGCTATGCCCTCTGCTCACCAACAGCCCCCTCTCACTTGTCCCATGATCCCTCCCTTCTAAGGACTGTCCACTTGAGCTACTTGTTCTCCCTTCCAGGTTCTTGATCTTTCTCAAAGCAGCCTAGGTCTGCCTGAGATGATCTCCATGCTGTCCCCATTCTGGGTCAAGTGTGCAAGTCTGCTTGCTGATGGGTTACATGGGTAACTGAGAGTTACGTGGCTTTCCTAAGCTTGGGGCGACACAGAATCTCCCAGTGACCACCCCTTCTCCCAAACTTTTCCAGGCTCTCACCATCAGGGGTGTGGATACCGTGTCCCGGAGCTCCTTAGAGATGTCCCCTTTGGCCCCAGTAACCAATCATGAAAGAAGGAGCAAGAGGAGAAAACGGTTGTCTTCAGGAACAGAGGAGTGTGGGGATGACAGGTTCCCCAAGTCTGACTCAGAAGATGGTCCCAGAGCATTGGTAAGCCCTGGATGTGGTTCTTACCTCTGCAAGACAGGTGTAACCTGCAAATCCCATACCCCTAGTGCTGTCAGCCCCAAGGTTGCTCTCTAAAGAAGGTACCCTTGAGCCTCTCCCAGCCTGTCTAGTTTCCTGTAGTCATTCTTAGAGTAGAAGAACCCTATGCAGGGAGGCAGGGGGGGGTTCAGTATTATGATACCTCCTAACGGTCCTCCAGTATGGGGAGAGGGATGGGGCAGCACACTCCATAGTTTCATAGTTTGGATTGATAGGAGCCCAAGGATTTGCCCCTGCGAGTGAAGGGCATGAGTACCCCAGTACCAAGCCTGTCTCCAATGCCACACCTCTGCCTCCTCCAACCCAACCTAGCCCCATCTTCAATCCCAGAGCAGCTTCACGGTCAAAGCCCCAGAGATACAGACATGAGGTTAGCACAGACCCCAGAAGATACAGAAAACACCCTCACTTCTTTCTGAGCATCCCCACCCAATTCCCATGTGGCCAGAAAATGGAGTTAGGCTAGAGCACGGGCAGAGCTGTGTGGATTATGCCATCCTCTCTGTGCCCCCAGAATCGACTCAGCCTCACCCACGGGCTCAGCAGGACATCCATGAAGCCACGCTCCAGTCGAGGGAGCATTTTTACCTTTCGACGACGGGATCAGGGCTCTGAGGCAGATTTTGCAGATGATGAAAACAGCACTGCAGGAGAGAGTGAGAGCCACCGCACATCACTGCTGGTGCCCTGGCCCCTGCGCCGCCCCAGTATCCAGGGACAGATCAGCCCTGGGACTTCAGCCCCTGGCCACACCCTTAATGGCAAAAGAAACAGCACAGTGGATTGCAATGGGGTGGTCTCCTTGCTGGGGGCAGGTGACGCAGAAGCCACTTCTCCAGGGAGCCATCTTCTCCACCCCATGATGCTGGAGCGTCCCCCAGACACGGTGAGCCCGCCCCACCATGCAAGAATCCGTCTCCCAAACTGGTAATGAATACCAGACCCCAAAGTACTCACCAATGATTAGCTACTGTGTATCCTACTAGCAGAGCATCTCTGCCCTCATAGAGTTTCTATACCATCAAGGCAGGCAGACAAAAGTCAAAAGAAAAAAATATGTATGTAAATGCATAGAGAGGTAGTGATAAGCAGGGGTGGAGGGCAATGGTGAAATATTTGGCAGGCAATAAAGCATTGTAACCAAAGTGCCATGATAGCCCTAGACCAGTGGTCCAGAGGCCACTTGCTATATCAGGTGATAGCCTTCTGGATCGGTGGGTCATGAACTAGCAATCCAGGCAGGCCTGGGACAAGGGCTAGGGGGCAAAAAGGCATTCAGAGGATTCTAGGAATAGTTTAGTACTTTACTGACTAATAACTTGATGCCAACCTAGATATTAAGTGCTAGGGACGGGAAGCAGGAAAAGAGGAGAGGAGAACCTCACACACACTTGTTAGGAAGTGTTTAAACAATGACTGAAAGAAGGGGATCCAGGCGACTTTCTGTAGCTGAGAGGGCTGATGTTGCAGCGCTGCTCAAGCTCTAGAAGGTACCCTGGCTTTGGATTCTGGCTCACAGCTTACTAGTTGAATGGCTATGGAAAAGTTGCTTTGTTCCTTTGCATGTGAAATCTCATCTGTAAAATGGGTGAAAAATACCCATCTTAGGGCTGTTTTAAGTGTTACGTGGGCTAATGTGTTTAGGACACTGAAGACATACAAGGATATTTTTTGACAGTGTTCAAATGTCATAGTAACACACTGTACTACTGTCTTCTGGGGAATCGTGTCACAGAACAGCAGCTAATAAGATTCTGAGGAAGAGCTTGTCTGGCCTCAAGCACCATGATGAGGCTGGAACAGAAGTAGCAAAGGGGGATGTTGGAGCTATGGTCAGCATGGTGATAATCATGAAAGGCTAATCAGTGGCACCATACACAGTGCCTGAACAACCCATCCAGGAAAGGACTGAATGTGTGGGGACATAGGAGAGGGACTTGGGGAGGAAACCACTAGACAGACAGGAAGTCTTAGGAAAGTGGAGGTGGTGCTGAAGAGGGAGGGTTCACACCCACATGGCTACCAGCTGTGGGACTTAGTATGGGTTAATCTCTTGGTGCCTCAATTTCCTTGTCTGCAAAGGGGAAATCAAATTAATATGCACGTCAGCAGATTGTGGGGACCAAGAGAGTTGAAACAGGTCCAGGGCTTAGGCCAGCTCTCGCTTCATGAACACACGACTGTTACTGAGTGTTGTTAATGTGAGTCTGCCAAGGATTTCCAGGATGCATTGCCAAGTGCCCTCTTCCTATAGCTTCATGTGAAGGGAAGGAACCTCCAAACCTTTGGGGACTGCAGAGTCATCTGTGTCCTTCATGACCCATCACCTGGTGGGTGGGGTATCTGGCTTCTAGGAGCCCTGAGCCAGGCAGGCCCAGCTCTGGAGTCCCAGCCTCAAGCAGGCAGCTCAGCAGCCAGGAGCGCTAATAGAATTTCCTAATCCCATTAGGGAGAAAATCATCTCATTGTGCTGCACATGTCGGGAGGAATCCAAGTTCACACACTTCATTACCGGGAACTCTGACTTCACCCATTCTCACTTCTGCAGGGCACATTTGTAACTTTAAAGGGATTAGCAGGCCAAGAAGGGGTCGTTTGCAAGGTTAAAGAAATTAGCAACCAAGATGGAGACATTTGAAAAGTCAAAGAGATTAGCAGGCAGAGGCCCATGGGAATGCCTTCCTTGTTTCTAGCTGGTCCCTAGTAAGCCCAGTTCTAGTCTGCAAACACAGCACCATGTTGGGCACATGGTACCTCAGTTGGCATGGGGAAGTGGGAGGAGGAAGGGCCAGCAGTAAGGTGACAATGTGTCCAGATGGAGGAGAAGAAGTTTACCTTGTCTCACTCTGTATGAGTGTTGATCTCACAGGGTCATGCTGAGGGTGGTGGAGCACCCTGGATAGTCATTCTTCCCCACCACGTTAGACCTTTATTATTTCATCCGAGTCCCAAATATTTATCCATCCACTGAGTCATTCTCTAGCTTCTGCCTACCTTGCTGAGGGCCACGAGGCATTAAGGCTCCAATGTCACAGCAATGAACAGAGCAGACCTGTTGGAGTCTACATAGCAGGCAGGAAACAGTGGACTGATGAGTATCCTCAAGCCTTGTATTAAGACTCTCATTACTGTGTTAAATACCCAACAAAAAGCAACCTAAGGGAGGAGAGAGTTATGTTAGCTCAGTTTCAGAGGTTCCAGTCCATCATGGCAGGGAGGGCACGGCAGAGCAGAGCAGCTCACATCATGGCAGCCAGGGAGCAGAGAGAGAAAATGTCTACCCGAGAGACTTTATCGTTCTTTCTCTTTTATCATATATGACTCCAACCTGTGGTGCCACTCATCTTCAGGGAAGGTCTTCTATCCTTATCTAATCCTCTCTGGAAAGGCTCTCAGACACACCCAGAAGTGTGCTTTGCTAATCTTCTAGGTATCACACAATCCAATCAAGTTGGCATCAAGACTATCCCAGGTTGCAATGAGGTTCTGTGATTGAAAGTCACTGGGGAGGGTTGGGGATGACGGCTGTTGGAACACTCAGAGAAGGCCTTTCCGAAGAACTGACATTAAAAGTGGCAGGCAGATGAATGATTTTAAAGAGCCAGCCACAAAGATATGGAGAAATGCTGTTCTAAGCAGAGGGAACAAATGCAAGGCCCTGAGGAGGAACTGACTGGTTGGGTTTGGCAGGGCAGCTCCGCTTCCGGCTAACTGTTGGCTGGGCATGCTCCCTATAGATCAGGTCAGGGCCCAGGCTGAAAAAGTGACAGATGCCTGGGGACTCTCGTGGAAGATTCTGGGAGCATGAGGAGAGGGCAGACAGCTGTAGCACATCTTACCTAGTTACATTATGTATTAATTCCTTTTCTCATTGCTGTGACAAAATCATTTAAGGAAGGATTTATTTGGGCCCATAGTTTGAGGGTGCAGTCCATCATACATGATGGCATGGTGGAGAAGTATGAAACAGCTGGTCACATGGACTCCACAGTCAGAAAGCAGAAAGAGAGAGATGCTGGTGCTCAGTTTGATTTTTCCTTTTTCTTCAGTCCAGGACCCCAGCCCATATAATGGTGTTACCCATATTTTGGATGAATCCTCCCTCTTTTGAGGTGTGTTTCCATGGTGATTCCAAATCCCATCAGGTTGACAATCAAGATTTTCCAGCACATAGTCCCTTGGCTGAGGCTGGTCTGTCAACACTGGTGATGGGAGGTCTATTCACCCACAGTGGGAGAGGAAAGAAGAAAATGTTTGCTTCATGATAACCCAAACTATCAAAGTTGGCAATAGAGGGCAAGGAGAGAAGTTGAGAGCACTTCAGACATACTTGTGAGTTCAGCTGGCCAGATCTGTGCTTGCATTAGACCTGTGTGTGGGACTGCAGTTACTCCAGCCGCCTCAACCCTCAGGAACCTCTATTTTATTTTTTTTTTAATGTGTGTGCATATATTGCCTGCATGTAGGTAAGTGAACCTGTGACGGGCAATGCCCGAGGAGGACAGAAGAGGCTGTCGGATCCCCTGGAACTGGAGTTACAGACAGTTGTTAGCTGCCATGTGGGTGCTGGGATTTGAACCCGGTTCTTCTGCAAGAACAGCCAGTGTTCTTAACTGCTGAGCCATCTCTCCAGCCCCAGGAACCTCTACTGAAATACTTACTTGACTGATAAGCTCACTACATCCCTGGGCAACATTTCAGAGCAATCCCATTACTTATGAAAGCCTGATTTTATTTCATGTCTCTTTAGTACCTACCTAGGGTCATCAATGGCTCAGGTCCCTCTTTCCCTCTGCCCTACAAAGACTATAGTGTGTCTCTATGCATGCTGAACAGCCCAGTTCCTTCAGCAGCCCCAGCTCAGGCATGTGAGCTGTAGCCATGCAGAGCCCTGCTGATTGGAAGCTCATATGAACCCTCTCTGGTTCAGGGTGGCTCTGAATAAGCCCAGAGAATGCCTCCTTGCCAGCCGCTGCTGTCAGGCAGCCACAGCTCTGCTTCCAGATCTGGTCTTTCTACTTGCAAAAGTAATGCATTCTTACTGTAAACCAGCCCAGCACCACAGAAGTTCATTAAAGTATAGAAGGACTGATCTCCCCTTTCCCCTCTACCCAGTCCTAATTCTCTAAGTATTTCCACTTTAACAGTTGGGTATTTATCTTTTGGGTCTTTATCTTGCTTTTATATCTAACTCTGGTCTTGGAGGTACCCCCGTGGAGGTGAGCCCAGGACTGTTCATCATTCTCATTATCATCTGTATCCGAGTTCAGAATTCAGTTGTATCCATAATGGATTTTAATAATCTTCCTAGCATTATGGTATTGGGAACGGGGCTGCCATGAACATCATTTCTGTATATTGGGGGGGGGGGGTGGTTTTGTGTGTGTGTGTGTGTGTGTGTGTGTATGTGTGTGTGCATGCATGTGCACTCACATGCATAATTATTTATAAAGATACATTACTAGACAAGGAATTATAGGACCAATTTATAATTTTCCGGGTAAATACAGCCAGACTCCCTCCACAAGACATGGCCTCCTACCAGCCCCATCTAAGCACTGTGCTTTGTGTTTCTATTAATGTCATCCTAGAGTATGTTAGATCAGTTTTCAGCTTCTTCCTGCTCTTGACTCTAGGGAGCTTGTGGTCAGTTAAGACTCCCAGATCATTTTTGCATGTACTAATGTACATGGCAGCATCTGGCACTGGAACAACCTGTGTGGCACATGTGCACTGAGAGGTGAAGAAGGAAAGGAAGGAGATAATGATGGACAGGAAGAGTGGGGGCAGGAGCACTGTAAGCCGAGGAGGGTTGCACTTAGCTTCTCCCAGTCCAGCATTTAATGTCTCATCAAGACCTCCTCCCTGGGGGCTGTGACATAGCTCAATGGGTAGAACGCTTGCCAAGCATGCACAAAGTGCTGGGTTCAGTCCCAGCACCGTATAAACTGGGTGTGATGATACACATGAATAATCCTGGCACTTAAGAGGTAGAATCAGGAAGATCAGGAGTTCGAGGTCATCCTCAACTACATGTCAAATTCCAGGCCAGCCTGCGCTACATGAGACTCTGTGTCAAAACAAAGCAAGGGACCAACAAAATAGCTCAACAGGTACAGGTGCTTACTGCCAAGCCTGACAACCTGAGTTCTATCCACAGGACCCACGTGGTGGAAGGGGAGAACCAACTCCTTCAAGTTTTCCTCTGATCTCCACACACATACTGTGACATACATGTGTCCACATACACCTATACATGCATACATACATATACTTTTTAAAAAATTTAAAAGCAAGGGGCTGGAGAGATGGCTCAGCGGTTAAGAACACTGGTTGTTCTTGCAGAAGACCTGGGTTCGAGTCCCAGCACCCAAATGGCAGCTAACGACTGTCTGTAACTCCAGTCTCAGGGAATCCGACAGCCTCTCTGACCTCCCCCGGCACTACACGACACGGGTGCACTGACCTACATGCAGGCAATACATGCATACACATAAAAGAAAAATAATAAATTTAAAAATTGTTTTAAAAAATGTAAAAACAAAACACAAAACTAAAATTGAAGACTTCCATTCTGCTCCCTTGAGACTCTCCCAGCCTGAGCCAAGGCCAGCCACCCAGGCCCAGCAGGTTTGCGGATGAGGCAGAACCTTCCCTCGGTTGACACATGTCTCCTGATTGCATGCAGACCACACCATCAGAGGAGCCAGGTGGGCCCCAGATGTTGACGCCCCAGGCTCCATGTCCAGATGGCTTTGAGGAGCCAGGAGCACGGCAGCGGGCACTCAGTGCCGTCAGTGTCCTCACCAGCGCCCTAGAAGGTCAGTGTCCCCAGTGTCATCCAAGCTTCCCCACTCCTACAGGCCCTCTCATCTCCATCCTGCCTCCACAGTACCCTGTCTGTCACAACTCCTCTGGACTTCCCCTGACCTCTCCCAGACATCTCTGTCCTTTAGCTGTGAATGTCCCTGCCTGTACTTAAGTTTCTTTTCCTCTAGTTCCACTGTTTCTTCTCTGAGTATTCCCACATCCATCCTGGACTGTCCCAGTCCCTTCTCCATCTCATCCCCTCCTCTCCCAAGCATACCCATGTCTGTCTAGAACCACCCTATCCCTTGTATGCCTTTCCTGTTCTAGCCTGTTCCCAGTCATTCCCATGTATAATCAGACTATTTATTAGAGCAATCCTCTATCCATCTCAGTTGGTCCCAACCCCACATGCCTTCTGGGCCAAGCCAGGTACCCCCATCTTGTGCCATCCTGTCCCAGGTATATGCTTGTGTCTTATGGCCTGTTCTGGTCCCACTCCCCTGTCTCTCTTGGCATATCTCAGATATCTATATCTGCTCTTTCATATTCTGTACCTGGTATCCTCATATCAGAACTTGGTTATTCTACTTCCTGTCATCATTTACAGGCTGTCCTGCTCTGAGCATGCCCATAGCTATGGGAGACTATTGTCTTATGTGAGCCTGCAGTGGTCCAAATCTATCATATCCCAGTTTTCTCCACATCCATCTTAGTTTCCTGTCCTTGCAGCCCTCTCCTACCACATTTCCAGAGTAGAGAGTTGGGACACAGGCCATCCATTCCATTAATCTTCTCTCGCCTTACCACTGTTATAAAGTGTCCTATCAGCTCCCCGTGCAAGTCCCACACCCTTTCTAGAATGCCACGAGATGTAGACGACTTAATCAACAAACACAGCTAACTCCTTGGCTGCCCCCAGAGTTGGAGGAGTCCCACCGAAAGTGTCCGCCATGCTGGAACCGCTTTGCTCAGCGCTACCTGATCTGGGAGTGCTGCCCGCTGTGGATGTCCATCAAGCAGAAGGTAAAGTTCGTGGTCATGGACCCGTTTGCCGACCTCACCATCACCATGTGCATCGTGCTCAACACACTCTTCATGGCGCTGGAGCACTACAATATGACAACTGAGTTTGAGGAGATGCTGCAGGTTGGAAACCTGGTAAGGACCACCTGATGCCTATCGTTGACTCTTAAATGGGTTTTCTGGTGGGAAGGGCATGGCTTTCATGGGGAAGGGGACAGGATTCTGAACATCAGAATCTCTTGAAGATGGAAGTCATGGAAGATGTCTTGGAGACGGGAGGGGTCTCAGGGTCAACTTTTAAGGAGCAAGGAGGTATAGATTTGCATTTGGAAAAGAGTTCAAGTTTATGAAGGTGCTTAAGGTCTACAAAACAAAAGTGAGTGGGAGGCATCTGAAATGTGTGGAGACATGATATGTTGTGGTGAGTAGATGGAGGAGGAAAGTTCATAAGGGAAGAGGCTGTACATATACAGCCAGGGCTTGTACAGATGAGCATCAGTATTGTTGGATGGGAAAAAGATAGGCATATGGCTGGGTAGAAGGAGGGAGGGAAGGATAGAGAGATGGATGGATGCATGGATGAATGAGGATTAGAGAGAAGGAGGGTGTGAGAAATAGAGGAATGGAAGGAAAGAGATGGATAGGTGGCTGGTTGTATGATTGGGGAGGAGAGAGTGAGAGATGCAGGAAGATGGCTAGAGAGAAGGAGGGGGCAAGAAATAGAGGGCTGGATGGATGGGAGAATGAATAGAGAGGAAGTAGTGAGAGGTTGAATAGATGGAGGGTTAGAGAGAAGTGAGAAATGGGTGCATGGATGGATGGACGAATAGATGAATAGGAGTGAGAAATGGGTGCATGGAGGGATGATTAAATAGGGAAAGGGGTCGGGAAATAGATGGGTGGGTGGGTGGATGGATGATGGCAGGGTGGGTGGGTCAGTAGATGGATGAATAACTCAATGTAAGTAAATCCAGAAAATAACCGAATGTAGTAAGTAAATCCAGGAAAGACAGAGCTAATTTGAATTGTGACTCAGCCTTTACTATGAGTTCTCAAGCAAATCACTTGGTCTTTAATAAACTGGCACAATAAATATTTGCTGAATTTAATAAATGCAAAATCAGTATGACAATATGAACCTCATAGGAAGCTAATGAGGATTGCAAAAGATCATGTCTATAATGTGCTGCCTCAGAGTTGGATGAATGGTGAGCACTCGGAATAGACGGTGACTGGCCCTGGAAGTCAAAATGTCTGGGTTCTAATTCAGATCCTTTTATTGAGACCAGATCAAGTCCTGACCCTTCACAGATGGAGAGATTGAGGCTGGAAGGGACGACGTATGAGGGCAGAGTCTAGCATATATCCACTGTCTCCTGGACACAGCCAGCCCTTCTACTGGGGTCCTCACCAAGACTGTCCTGAGTCCCCTGGGATGATTTCTCAGGCTGGTGGAAAGGCCCTCTGGCTCAGTCTCAGAGCAGACCTGGTCCTCCCTCAGGCCCAGCTGCTCATGTGACCCACACACACTGTGGACTGTGGAGATTTTCTTCCATAACTGCTTTCTAAACTGTCCTCATTTGCTTTCTGTTGTTGTGATAAAAGCTGGCCAAAAGCAACTTGGAGAGGAAAGGGTTTATTTGGCTTATAGATTACACTCTATTATTGAGGAAAGCCAGGACAGGAACCAAAGCAAAGACCATGGCTTGCTTCCCCTGGCTTACTCAGCTACTTTCCTTATATAGCCCGACCCTGTTTAGGATGGCACTGCCCACAGTGAGCTGGGCCCTCCTATATCAATTAGCAATCAAGAAAATGCCTTACAGATATGCCTGAAGGAGAGTCTGATGGAAGAAATATCTCAGTTGAGGTTCCCTCTTCCCAAGTGTGTCAACTTACAACCAAGATTAGCTAGCCATCACACACACCCAGAACTGTCAGTGGTCCTCTGCAGAATGCATTCAACATTCTTCCAATAATTAGAGCCCATTTGGCTATGCTTGTCCTTCCCTTGCTTTCTCCATGCAAACTGAGGGGAAGGTACATCTCAGCTTGCAGGAGTCTCACAGCACTGCCTGGTGCCTTCAGATGGCTGTTTTGTAGGGTTTAAGGTGAGTGTAGTTTTACTGGGTTGTGAGCACTGGGTTGGACAGGGCAGCTGGTGGAAGTGATAAAGATCCCTGCTGGCTTCACTGAACCATCAACTTGTGGCTGAATGACAGTTGTGCTAAACCTGTGACTCAGTTATTGGTAAAAGGCGATGTGCTTAGCTTATAGCTCTGTTTCGTTCTGTTTGGATAGTTTTATTGCTAATATGAAAGGCTTGGTCGTCCTTGAATTTAATATAGTCCATGTGGTTTAAATATTAAATGTAAAGAAGCAAAACCACCAAAATAAGCACAGGTAAATAATGTTGTTTGGGGAAAGCCTTTGCAAGCATGTCTCTAATAACAGACTCCATAAAGAAGATTGACAGATAGATTGTTCAGCATGTCATATAAACAAAGGCAAAAAACAAGTGAGACTTTTGCCCCCAGAAACATCAATGGCAAGATAATCTGAAAATTCATCCATTATGAAACAATTATAAATCCAGCAAGTTGGGGCTGGAGACATGGCTCAGTAGTTAAGAGTACTTGCTGCTCTTACAGAGGACTTAGGTTCAGTTCCCTGAACCCACATGGAGGCTCACATCTGGAACTCCAGTTCTAGGGGATCTAATGGCTTTTTGTGGCCTCCAAGGGTACCAGGCACACACTTGGTGCATATACATACATACAGGCAAAACATTCATACATACAAAACAAAATAAATAAGTCTTTAAAAAATACAGCAACATTCTTTGAAATGCATAGTTAAGTAAATGGGAGTTGACAGCATCCCCAAGTGTCAGAATCAAAGAAGGGCTTAAAAATCATAGCAGTGTTTATAAAAATGTCACAATGAAGTCTTACATAATCAATACACGCTAATAAAATATATGTGAGAAAAAAGCCCACAGCAGTAAACGTGTGACAGGACTGTGTGGTTATCCTGTGGGAAGGGGTACTGATGAGTAATCTGGAGACTTGGATTTTAATGACTATGTAGAAACAAGACTCTCCACCCAGGAACAGAGGCTTGCGGGAGTCAGAAATGCAAGTCCGCACAGAAATATGCCTACTGGGCTGGTGAGATGGCCAAGTGGGTAAAGATACTTGCCACCAAGTCTGACAGCCTGAGTTCAATCTCCAGGACTCACATGGTAGAAAGACCTCTACATACTCACCCTGGCATGCACACATGCACACAGACACACACACAGACACACACAAGTACATAAATACATAAAATTTAATAGATGTTTAAAAAGAAACATGACCACCTTCATACATTTTCTGTTCTGTCACAGATTATGACAAACCAAGCAAATTAGATACATGGAGTTTTATTTGGCTTATAGTTTTGAGAGTAAGAAATCTAATATCAAGGGACCCTTCTGGTGAGGCCTTTCTTGTGTCATTACCTGGTAGAAGGGATCATGTGGCAAGAAAGAGAGAAAAATGGCATCACACTCCTCTGTTATCACTATCCCACTCTCACAGTAACACTCTTCGTGAGGACTGTGCCCCTATGACTTAATCACCTGAGGGTCTCACCTCTTAGTAACATCACAATGGCAACTAAATCTCAACATGAGTTTGGAAAGAGCTGTTCAAACCGTTGCAATGACCGTATGTTCAGTAAAATGACAAGCCAGAAAAATCTACACATCAACAGCGAGAAGTGGTAAAGAAGGAATTAGGGTTCAAAAACATGAGCATATGAAGTGATTCTGAGATGGTATGCCAGGGTCCCTGAAAGAGGTTAGACAAAACTTCACTAGGAACACATAGCCTTAACTTGGACCAAACTTGATTTGCCAAATTCTGAACTACACAAGGAAATAAGCCACCTTGAGCAAGAGTCAGCACAGATACTCAAATTCACACAATCAGCTTTAAAATGTCACATAATAACACTGTTGACCAGAGATAATAAAATAATGTTTGTAATAATTAATGACATAAAAGAGAGGAAATAAAAACATAAGGAAAGGAACTAGAGAGATGGCTCAGCAGTTAAGAGCACTGGCTCAGCAGTTAAGCACTGGCTGTTCTTACAGGAGACCTGAGTTCGAATCCCAGGACCCACATAGCGGCTAATGGTCATCCATAACTCCAGTTCCAAGGGATCAGACACCCTCTTCTGTCCTCCATAGGCATTGCATGACATGGGTGCACTTACATGCAGGCAATACACTTATACACATAAAATAACAAATAATTTAGAAAAACATAAGGAAAAAAAGGGATGACAACCTTGAAGAACCAAATGATATCTCTAGGAATGAAAAATAAGCCACTGGGATTAGAATCTCACTGTATACAACAGGTAACACCTTAATACAGTTGAGGGAAACAAATACAAACTTAAGCTAAGGAAAGTCCCCAGAGTGTAGCACAGAGGGATGAACAGAAAATAGGAGAATGGGGAAGCAGGTCTGACAGTATTTTCATGTTGTCTACATCAGTAATCTAAGAAAACCTAGAAAGAAGGCTTTAGGACTAATAAACAAGATTAGAGGGTACAGGCTCAGTATATCAAACTGTGAACCCGGTCACTGTAAGAAAGTTTTTAAAGTTAACACACAATTTCAACAAAAACTATGAGAAATTTAGGAATAAATGTAACAAAATGTCTATTGCTGATGTAAAAAATGACACTTTGGAAAACAAAAAAGAAAGCTTAGCCAGGTGTGGTGGCACACGCCTTTAATCCCAGCACTTGGGAGGTGGAGGCAGGCGGATCTCTGTGAGTTCAAGGCCAGCCTGGTCTACATAGTGAGTTCCAGGACAGCTGGGGCTACAGGGGAGACCCTGTCTCAAAAAGATTAAAGGCATGCGCCACCACACCCAGCCTCCAATAAAAATTTTTATGAAACTTTTTTATGTTCATGGAATTTAAGGTACTCCTAAGATTCATATGAAAAACTGAAGCCTATCAAGATAAATTAAAAAAATAAGGTAGAAGCCGGGCGTGGTGGTGCACGCCTGTAGTCCCAGCACTTGGGAGGCAAAGGCAGGTGGATGGATCTGGATCTCTGTGAGTTCAAGGCCAGCCTGGTCTACATAATGAGTTCCAGGACAGCTGGGGCTACAGGGAGACCTTGCTTCAAAAAGACGAAGAAAAAAAAAAAAAAAAGGTAGAGGAGCTGGAGAGATGGCTCAGCAGTTAAGACTGAATACTGCTCACATAGAGGACCCAAGCACCCATGTCAGGTAGCTCACAACCACCTCTTAACATCAGCTCCAGGGCATCCAGTGCCTCTTCTGGCCTCTGTGGCACCTGAACACACATGCACATACATGCACACAGACAAATACACACATACACATAAATAATAAAATAAATCTTAAAAAGTAATAAGGTATGCCGGGCATGGTGGCGCACACCTTTAATCCCAGCACTTGGGAGGCAGAGGCAGGCGGATCCTCTGTGAGTTCGTGGCCAGCCTGGTCTACAGAGTGAGTTCCAGGCAGCTAGAGCTACAGGGAGACCCTGTCTCAAAAAGACCAAAAAAAAAAAAAAAAGAAATAAGATAGGGGCTGGAAAGATGGCTCAGCGGTTAGGAACACTGGCTGTTCTTGCAGAGGACCCAGGTTCGAATCCCAGCACCCACATAGCAGCTAACAACTGTCATTCCAGTTCCAGGGAATCTGAAACCTTCCTCTCTCCTGTCATGCAGGCATTGCACAACACAGATGCACTTACATACATGCAGGCAACACACACATACACATAAAATAAAAATTTTAAAAAATATGTGGTGGCACAAATTAATCCCAGCACTTGGTAAGCAAAAGCAGGCAGATCTCTGTGAGTTCAAGGCCAGCCTGGTCTACATAGTGAGTTCCAGGACAACTGGGGCTATAGGGAGACCCTGTCTCAAAAAGACCAAAAAAAAAATAATAATAATGATAAGATAAGCCAGGCATGGTGGCAAATGCCTTTAATCTCAATACTCAGGAGGCAGGGACAGGCAGATCTCTATGAGTCCAAGGCCAGCCTGGTCTACACAGTGAGACCCAGGCTAGCTAGGGCTACAGAGTGTGACCTTATCTGGGGAAAAAAAAGAGTAAGGTAGAAAACGTACTACCACATATTAAGATATATTATAAGGCCTCAAATATAATATTTCTGTAGAGGTAGAAACTGGACTAATGCTGTAAGACTGAGACATCAGAATTTAAGCAGTCCTATTGGAGGACTGATAACAGTATTAGAAATCAGTAGGAAAAAAAGAACTGTTCAATAAACAATGCTGGAAATAATGGTTAACCTATATGGAAGAAAACTTAATTTTGATCCCTACCTCAAGCCATAGTTATGAATTAGAGGCTGAGGAATTAGATTTAAGACTTAAAAATTATTTTAAAATTTTTTGAAAAATTTATAACATGAAAGAAGATTGCTAACTTTACCTGTATCAAAAATGTATGATATCCATGGGGCTAGAGACATGGCTCAGCAGTTAAATGCACTGACTGCCCTTCCAAAGGACCTGGGTTCAATTCCCAGCACCCACATGGAATAACAAACATCCATAACTCCAGTTTAGGGGATCCAACATCTGTGACCTCTGTGGGCTTTGCACTCACATGGTGCACTTACATACATGCAGGTAAAACACCCACACATAAAAATAAATACTTAAAAATATATATATAATATCTGTACAATAAAGGGTACTGTGAAATAAGTAAAGTCACTGGCACGCAGTAGAAATGACATTATCAGAGTATTTAGCTAGAAAGCCAGGAAATGTGATGTTGACATCAATAAGAAAAGGAACAGTCAGCATGTGTTCTAGCTTCATTCTACTGCTGTGATAAAACACTCTGACCCAAAGCACCCTGGGGAAGAAAGAGTTTATTTGGCTTACACTTCCAGGTCACAGTTCATCACTAAAGGAAGTCGGGGCAGGAATTCAAGAAGGAAAGAACCTGAGGAACACTGCTTGCTGCTGGCTTGCTCTGAGGCTCATGCTTAGCTAGTTTTCTTATGCAGCCCAGGGAACACTCCTGCCCACAGCAGGCTAGGGCCCCCTACATCAATTATCAATCAAGAAAAGTCCCGACAGACGTGCCTACAGACCAGTCTGTTCTGGAAAATCTCTCAATTGAGACTTTCTTCTCAGGAGACAAGTCTGTGTCAAGTTGACAGTTAAAGCTGACCAGGACAGCAGGAAAAACTACAACCATAACAACAAAGAAAACAACTTGTGATTCAGATGGATATAAACATGAAAAGAATCAGAGGAATAAAAATTAGAACAACATCAATATGCTATTTCTCACCCACAGAAGAATCAAAAATAAAGTTCTGTAGTTAGCAGGAGAGTGGAAGTCGGTTCTAAGAGTGTAGTTTAGTACATCCATCCTGGGGAACAGTTTACAATACCTGATAAATTACAGATATGCATGCTCTACAACTCAGCCTCAGACATATGCATTCTTAAGAAAGTCTCACTTTGGGGGCTGAGAGATGGCTCAGCAGTTAAGAGCACTTGCTTTTCTTCCAGAGAACCCAAGTTCAGTTCCCAGGGCAGCACACAACTACCTGTAACTACAGCTCCAGGGAATATGATACCTTCTTCTGATCTCCATGGGCACCCACCCACACCTGGTATACACACTATATGCAGGCAGTGCATTCATATACATAAAATAAAAATAAATTAGGGACTGGAGACATGGCTCAGTAGTTACACACGCACGCACGCACGCACGCACGCACGCACGCACGCACGCACACACACACACACACATAAAAATAATATTTCAAAAAAGAAGCAAGGTACCAGTACAAGAAAGTTCTTCACAGTATTGCTTGTGATACAGAAAATTAAAATGAACCTAAATGTCTGTCCATCCACTAAAAAACGAATAAATATATACAGTCATGGTCGTACATGCCTGTAGTCCCAAGACTCAGGCTGCAGAGGGAAGAGGATTATGAGTTTGAGACCAGCTTAGGCTACATAGTGAGACCTTGTCTCAAAACAAATAAAGATCAGTAAATAAATTACAACTGATTCATACAGTAAAATATTGTGCACAATATGTATCAATAAATGTAAATCTCATAAACTTGAACAAAGAAAACACATTGGCATAGACCATTTATACAAAGCTTAATATAATACAAAATACTGCATGTTATTTTGCATGTACTATATAAAAGCATATATAGATAATAAACATCAAATTTGAGACAGTGATTGCACTATGGGTGACTTCGCAAGTTGCCTCTGATGACAGATGGTGGGTGAAGACCACAGCGGGAGCCCTCATTTGGTTCTGTGACTTAACTTTTATGTATGTTTCCCTGTTTATACAATGGGAATACGAACCATTACATACTCATAGGGTTATTGTGAGGCTCAAATGGTGGAACATATCTAAAACACTAGACGGATGCCCACCATATACATATAGCAGACACTTGTTTGCAAGGACAAATAAAGCAGCATTGGAAGCAAACAAGTCAAGATGTTAATATTTGGGTTTTTGAGGGGTGTTTTTTGTCTCATGTAACCCAGGCTAGCCTTAAATTCACTACATAGCCAAGCATGACTTTGAACTCTTGCCTCCTGCCTCCACCTCCCAAGTACTAGGATTATAGGCAATATGCCATTGTGCCCAGCTCTTAAATTATTCCCTTTTTTATTTGTTTTTATTTTATGTGTATGAGTGTTATGCCTGCATATATGTAAATGCACCATGTGAGTGCAAAGCCCACAGAGGTCAGAAAAGGATGTTAGATCGCCTGGAACTGGAGTTATGGATGGTTGTTAGCCACCATGTGGGTGCTGAGAACCAAACCTAGGTTCTCTGCAGAAGCAGTCAGTGCTCTTAACCACTGAGCCATCTCTCCAGCCCCTTAAATTATTTCTTAGCTTAAAAAATAAAAATAAATCCAGATGTGGTGGTGCATGTCTTTAGTCCCAGCACTCAGGAGGCAGAGACAGGCAGATTTCTCTGAGTTCAAGGCCAGCTTGGTCTATACAGCGAGTTCCAGGCCAGCTGGGGCTACAGAGAGACCCTGTCTCAAAAAGACCAAAAAATTAAAAAAGTAAAAATAAATGACAAACCAGGAAAGCCACAGCAATACATACAGTGTATCAAGGGGTAATATCTCTAATCTAAAAAAACAAATTGTGTACACAATTCAAAAATAAGTAAACACTGTAATAGGATGATAAGCAAAGGACATGAACAGGCAGTTTGGCAAAAGAGAAATACAAAAATAAAGGAACGGCCAATAAAACATCTGTGTGCTGGGAACAGAATATCCAGACTACGGGGGACAGTTGCTCACATGCAGCTCATGGACTTGGTTAAAACCTGTTTCTGAGGCTCATTTAGCCATATGTCAGAGTCCCTAACAATGGTCAGTAACACAATTCCATTTCCAAACTCTATCCTATGAGAAGAAATGGACCATCTGTCTGTAAAATAGCATTTATTATGACAATCTTTTTAATAAAGAAAAATTCCGATCATAGAGAATTGGTTAAACTAGTACAGCACATTTGTGCCATGGAATATGCCACAGCTGTTAAAAAATTAGAAAAGAAAGGGACACTGTTGGTTGTGTTTAGCATGGAAAGGTGTCACAAGGTGTTATGTTTTCAGCTCAGGTTTACAGTATGTAGAGTATAATCTCATTAAAGAAATATGCAAGGTCAAGAAGGGATTAAGTTCAAGGCCAGTCTGGGCTACATGAGACCCTGACTCAAAAAAAAAAAGAAAAACTTCTTGCACACATGTGGTGTGCCTGCATACATGCAGGTGAAGCACTCATACACATAAAATAAAAATAAATAAATTCTCTGGAAGTCTCCCACTTGCTGGGAAGTCACCAACAGCACTGATGGTGAGCCTCTTGGTAAGGAATCAAGGGGAGTCAGAACTCACACTCAGAGCCCCTGACTAGGTCTGGCGCTTTCAGCCACTCGGGAGTTAGGATACATGCTAGATGGTGACAGTAGTCCCCTCTCATATGGAGCAGCCACATCATATCCATTAACTCTCTCAGATATTGCCCCCATTTCGCATATGGGGCCACTTGAGACTTAGAGAGATGGAGAAGCTGGCCCGAGATCACAAGGTGGCAGAGCCTGCTTTGTACCACATGTCTGGCTGCCGTTCTGTGCACATGGTACAGCATCATTCTTTGACCTCATGGCCTTAGCTCACCCAGGGTGATCCTGGAGAAGGAGCAGGTCCAGGGCCAAACTTTATGTTCTTCTCAAGGTTAGAGAGAGTCACCTGGGAAGGATTTAAAAGCCCTGTATCTGAGATGCCCTCCAGGCCAGTTTAACTGGGGTCGCTGAGACAGGATCCAGGGCCTGGCTTTTCAGATGATCCCATGGTATACCAAGATGGAGAACCTGAGCTGCTCAGCACATTTTAATCTTCTAGTAGCCTAGGGCTCTAGTCAAAATACAGATTCAGTTGGTCTGGGGGTTCACCAGATTCTGAATTTCCTACAGGGTTCAGAGAATGTTGCTGGTCCCCAGTCATTTGTCCCTGAAGGCAGTCTCAGGAGCTCCTTTGGTCTTTTTCTTCTCGATCCTTTACTCCCCCTGACATCAGTTCTCCTGGACCCCAGATAGCTGGAAGCCTGGGAAAAATGGAATGCCAAGCCTTTCCTGTGCTCTGCTCCTGAGAACTGAGGAGTAACACTCATGAACCCATCAGACAGGCCTACAAACACACCCAGGCAGATGCTGGGGAAGGCAAAGCCGTGGGGACCAAAGGAGGAGGCATCCTGGTGCCACCCTTATGGCCCTCAGGGAAGCCAATTGCTGCTTTGTGAGGGCTTTGAGCACAAATGTGCAAGGCTTCAGCTGGGCACAGAAGAAGGCTTCCAGGGGGAAGCACAGTGGTACCAGATGGGGGATGTGGTGCCTGCAGGGCAAAGACCCAACCACTGTTTATTCCAAACAGAAAAGACTCAATACATATGCCCAGCTGGTAGCTGGTGCTGTGTGTGGGAAGAGACTAGGAAATGTGCTAGAAGGAGCCTGACTGCACATGTCAGGAAGCACCATGGACTCAGTGGCTTTTGAACAAAGACCTGAAGGGAGTGAGTCTTGCGAATGGGGTAGGGAGATAAGAGAGGTCCTGAGATGAAATCTGAGGCCTGGAGGAGTATGGGAACAAGCTTGGGTGCTGGGAAAGGGCAGGGGGCAGCCCATAAATCTAGGTGGAGACTGGAGGATTTTTGAGGTCTCTGGGGAACAGTTAACTTCCCAGAAGTGAGAGTGGGGCTGGTGGATGAGCTCTATGTGGCAGGATCTCCCCTAACCCACCTCCTCAGGATCACATCTAAGCAGAGAGGGAAGAGTGATGTTAACTCTGATTTTAGCAGAGTTCCCTGAAGGTACACAGGTCAAGTGACCTCCCTGCCGATTGCTGACCCCAGTGAAATGCCTCTGCCTAGCTCATCTCCAATTCCATGTCTTCATGGCTACTGTAGGCCTGACATAGCTCCCAGGGGTACCCTGATCCCCTGTCCACTGACCTCCTCCCAGGAACCCTAAATGCCTCCTTGGGCTAGTCCTTAGCACCTAACCGTGGCCAAGCAGGCTTATGGCAGGACTTCTGGGAACCAGCATCTGGGAACCATGTCCCTGTCAGTCATTAGCATCCTTCAGGCCTCTGGTTGTGTCATGGCTGCCTGGTCCATGACACCATGGGCTCCTATACCCAGAAGCCAAGGTCAGATGGCTTGGGTATGAGTCAGTACACCAGAGGAATTCAGCCTCTGCCCACTCAGGAATGTCTCTGGGAGAGCTTGTCCAAGTTTTGACACTGCAACATGATGCTATCATGTACAAAGTTCACACTCAACAGCCATGCAATCAATCATGTAATGTTTAAGTAAGATTATGATTTTGCATTGGGCCACATTCATAGTTATCCTCCACTGTGCATGGCCCATGGGCCATGTGTTGAACAAGCCCATAAGTCTAAAGTAACTTTGAAAAACACTACTGGGTTTTTAACTGGTTCTTGAACTTACTAGCTTATGTACCCTAGACTGCCACATTCTTTCTTGGTGCCTCAGTTTTTTTACCTATAAAATGTGGACAGTGATACTTTACTTAGTGAGTTTTTAGGTTTTTGTGGGGTTTTTTGTTTTTTGTTTTTTGGTCTCAGGGTCTCCTTGTATCCCCAGCTAGCCCAGAACTCAGGCTGGCCCCAAACTCACAGAGATCTGCCTGCCCCTGCTGGATTAAAGTCACTACCACGCTCCGCTGGATGGCTTTTTAAGGAAGGGGAGGAGCTAAAGAAATGACTCAGTGGTTAAAAGCATGTCCTACTCTTGCAGAGGACCTGAGTTTGGTTCCCATTACCCATGTTGGACAGCTCACAACTGCTTGTAACTCCAGCTCCAGGGGTTTGCAACATCACTGACTTCCTGCAGTCACATGTGCATATCCCCCGACACACACACATACACATAGTTAAAAGTAAAATAAATCTTTTTTTAAAATGGACTGGATGCCAGGTGTGGTGGCGCACACCTTTAATCCCAGCACTCGGGAGGCAGAGGCAGGCGGATCTCTGTGAGTTCAAGGCCAGCCTGGTCTACATAGTGAGTTCCAGGACAGCTGGTGCTACAGGGAGACCCTGTCTCAAAAGACCAAGAAAAAAAAAAAAAAGGACTGGAGAGGTGGCTCAGTGCATAAGAGCTGCTTGTTGTGTGATCACAAAGACCTGAGTTCAAATCTCCAGGATCCATGTGAAAAGTTAGGCCTGGCCACATGTACCTATAACCCAAAGTGCTGTGGGGAGGATTACCAGGGTTTACTGGATGCCAGCCTAACTCTAGAATCAGTGAGAGACCCTGTCTCGAGGGAATAAAGTGGAGAGTGATAGAGCAGGATTCTCAGCATCCTCCTCTGCCTTCCACATATGTGCATACCCCACATGCCCACCCACACACGTTTTTTTAAAAATCACCTGCAAGCATTCTAGTACAGTACCTGGCACATTGCCAGCCCCTTGGGAAATGATGACTGGTTGTTATTACAGAGAGAAGAGTTTGACATGTGGGCAAGGAAAAAGGGGATGGGAACCATGGGAAGACAGCACAGCAAAGGCCCTGAACCACAACCTCCGGGAGCGTTTGTGAGGATCCTCACATTGCATATGTGAAATAAAGGACTTCCTGTGGAGGCATGTGCTTGGGGGGAGTCCTGTCACTGCCCCAGCTTCCCCTGCAGGTGCCTGTTAGAGCTCATACCTCTGTAGAGCCCATGATGGATGCAGGCTGTTTGTGAACTGATGTGCCTGGCGAGCAGCTGAGAGGCCTGGGGCATTAGCCTGCAGAACAGAACCATGGCTTGGGAGGAAGACCCTGGCAGACCAAGAGTCAGGAAGTAGGAAGCTCATGCTGGCCAGGGTCTCCAGTCCAAACTTCAGGACCCACTGATTCCTGCTCCTCCCTCAGGTCTTCACGGGAATCTTCACAGCAGAGATGACCTTCAAGATCATTGCCCTTGACCCCTACTACTACTTCCAGCAGGGCTGGAACATCTTTGACAGCATCATCGTCATCCTTAGCCTCATGGAGCTGGGCCTGTCCCGCATGGGAAACCTGTCGGTGTTGCGCTCCTTCCGCCTGGTACCTGCCTGGACCCACTGCAGAGGGGCGGGGTGGGTGGCTGGGCACACCTCCTCTGAGGTCACTACTCAGATGCCTTTGCTTTGATCTGTCATGCATTGATGATGTCAAACTATTTGTTAAGTGTCCTAGGTACCTGGCCCAGTGCTGGAAGTGTCAGGGGTGGAGGGGAACAAGACAGGAGACATCCCTCCAGAGGAACAGTTGATAATTGCAAAGCCCTTCATGCGTCCCCTTGAGTCCTAACAGGATCCAGAAGTGTAGTCAGTGTTAAAACGTCCCCATCTCACAGATGAGAGACTTAAGACTCAGAGAGAGTATGTTCCTCTAAGCCACAGGTGCAGTTAGTTCTGTGGATGGCTCACTCAGGGTTTTGCCTACAGAATCAGCATTTTGACCTTGAATGTACCTACAAGTCACCTAGGTAGGATCTTGCTAAAGTGCTGAAGCTGATTCAGTAGGTCTCAGATATTGCCAGACCTGCCAGTCTGTGGACCACATTTGGAGCTCAGAATACCTCAAGGAAGGCTTCCTGGATGAGGTCCTGGTCACTGTGGCAACACCACTGAGGGATGTAGGAGGGAATTCTGGTAGGGTAGTGAGGAAAGCCCCGGCTGTAAGCTCTAATTTTGACTCTGTTCTCATGAGCCAAGGGACTTAAACAAAGCCCTTTTCCTTTGAGAGTTAAAAGAGGGTAGTAATCATGCCAACCTTGTGTGCTCATTGGAAATAAAAGAGTAAGTGAATCCATCCTAAGCACGGGCCTGGCACATGTTCAATAAATGTTAAGCACACACTATCTTTCTCTGAGATAACTGAGAGGAAAGTTGGTAGTGATTAGATGAATCAGATGTCTTGAGGTAGCCTGAAGGATATCTGGTGGGGACAGGTCTGATAGAGGAAGGACATACTGGGCTAGGAGAATCCACTGGGCAGCCCCTGGAAAGGAGAGTGAGGCAGGTAGGAAGGTAGTGTGAAGGCAGAGACAAAGGCTGAGGTAGAGAGGTAGACTGGAGCTGTGTCCTGATTCAGACATGTGTTCAGTCTGTGCCAAGAACCGGCTGTGATTCTCTGGGAGAAACCAGTGGTGGGAGCTCCAAGACGTCCCAGGGTGTTCAAGAAGTAGCTGGGGGACAGAATGGTCTGTGGCAGCGGGAGATCAAGCCCCTTACAGAGGCACCTCTTCTCCCTACTTTCCTAGCTACGGGTCTTCAAGCTGGCCAAATCATGGCCTACCCTGAACACACTCATCAAGATCATCGGGAACTCGGTGGGGGCTTTGGGGAACCTGACGCTGGTGCTGGCCATCATTGTCTTCATCTTTGCCGTGGTGGGCATGCAGCTTTTTGGAAAGAACTACTCAGAGCTGAGGCACCGCATCAGTGACTCTGGCCTACTACCCCGTTGGCATATGATGGACTTCTTCCATGCCTTCCTCATCATCTTCCGAATCCTCTGTGGCGAGTGGATTGAGACCATGTGGGACTGCATGGAGGTGTCTGGGCAGTCATTGTGCCTGCTGGTCTTCCTACTTGTCATGGTCATTGGCAACCTTGTGGTGAGTCAATTAAGGGCATCATAATGCATACTGATCCCCACCCCATCTAGTCCATCATCCATCCATTCATTTGCCTGCATTCCTGTCTACCCAGTCACCTACCCATCTATCTAACCATCCACCTTCCTGTCAGTCTCCCATCCAGCTACCCACCCAATGATCCATCTGCTCATTCACCCGCCTTTCTGTCTACTACACTATACATCACCCACCTGTGCACACACTTACCCATCCACTTATGCACTTACCATCGCTTCATTATTCACTTGCCCATTCATTCATTCGTCCATCTCCTCATCCAATATCTACCTACCCAGCCATCTATCCACTTAATCACCCACCCACCATCCACCTCTCCATCAGACTACCCACTTACCAATCCTCCCATCCATTTATTCACTCATCCACCCAGTCATTCACTAATTTGCCACATCTACTCATTCCCTCACCTATCCATTTGTCCATCAACTTCCCATTCACACTCATGTTCATGAGCATTCATACGTCCACCCATACCTCATTCATCCCCCACTCATCCATCCAACTCTCTCATCTACCCTCCACTCACTCATACATGCCATCCATCAACCTACCTATGCATTCACTCATTGCCATTCCCATCCATCTGATGGTTTATCCATCCAGCAAGCTGTCCACCTGCTCAGTCCTTCTCCCATCCATCTTCTCACTCTTGGTTGAATTTTGCTCATTCTTTCATTTACATGCTCGTTTACATGTCCATTTGTTATTTGCTCGTTTTTAATTCATTTTGTTCATTGACTTGTCATTCATTATCAATGAATTATCACATGGTTTTCAGCTTAGAATAACACTTTCTGAGCCCCTCCTGCATGCCAAACATTGTGCCAGATACTGATGGGCGTACAGAGGGAAATATGGTCTAACCGAAGCTCTGACACTTCTTCCCAACCTGAGAGATGTGGGGAGTTTGGATAGGCCTGAAAATAACCTTCAGACTGAAATAACTGATCAGTGTCCCTCAGTAGGAGCCCATGGATGCCATTCCCTAGCAGCTAGAGAAATGAAGGAAGGTTTCCTAGAGAAAGGATTAGAGCTGTCCTAATATGCAGGGTAATGCTGAAGAGGGGGAGCAAAGCATAGGTGAAGACAGGTGACTAAGTGAAATGGGGCTAGGTAGGAGGGTGTGTGTGTGTGTGTGTGTGTGTGTGTGTGTGTGTGTGTGGGGGTGAGAGAGGGCGTCTGTGTGGCGCCCCCGCTGCGCTGGTCTTTAAAAATTCACGCACGCACGCACTCACGCACACACACCTTTTTTATGAGACAGGGTGTCACTGTGTGGCCCCAGCTGGCCTGGAACTCACTATAGACCAGGCTGGCTTCAAACTCATAGAGCTCTGCCTGCCTCTGCCTCTGCCTCTGAAGTGCTGGGATTAAAGGCATGCACCACCATACGTGTCTCAGGTAGATCATGAGAGGTCAGGTCTGTGTTCCTATGACCACCTGTCTGTCCTAGAGCGGGTACATGCACCTTGCCTTGGGCCTTACCATATGCAGAATTCTAGAGTTAAGAGAAGAGGCTTAGGAAGAGGTGAGGTTAAGGTGAATCAGTAGCTTAGGCAGAAATCAGTGTCACAGGTGCTACAAACTACCACACTCCGTAACAGGGGTCCCACACATGCCACTACAGTTCCACTGTAGTTATCATGTCTCTCATAGGCAACTCAATGTCACACCAGCACATAGGGAGGGTTTAGATCCACTTTTACAGCCTCCTGTGGGGCGAAAAGTATGGGCTGCAGATTCCAGAGCTTTTCCACAAACCTTCCTGTTTTGTTAATCCAGGTACCTTAACCAGGACAAGACAGGACCCAACAGGTTGGGGTCTATCCCCGTCAGTCCCCAGATGTAACGCTTCAGACCTAAAGCATAAGTACACAGTGTCAGAGGCCCTATCAGACCTACTGTGTAGCCCTTCAAACTAGCCACACCTTAGGGTGGAGCCTCACTTAGTCCCTTAGGCCTCAGGGGCTGCCAGACTCAGTTCCAAAAAGAAAGCAAATGTGCCCAGTACTAGCCCGCCGCTAGGCCGAGCTGCCCCTCACACAGAGCCCTGCCATTTCTGAGCGGATCTGCCTGGGGACAAGAAGATTAGAGGCTTTGGAGGAGGGAAGCTACCACCAACCCACGCTCCCACTTCAGGAACTGGGCCGCTGCTGGGGCCAGCTGTGTGGGTGGAAGCAAGCTTGCTGCTGAAATGGGAAATGATCAGACAAGGCTGGAAGCCACACGATTGACGGGGAAGCCCTGGAAGAAGACAAATTTAGGAAGCTGGAGACAGGGGAGGCCCTCAGGTCCCAAATGGGTGGACAAGGCCTTCTGTCTTGCCAGCAACCTGGACCCAGGACTCCTGGGAGTCAGGGGATAAGGAGCCAGGCATGGGAGAGGGATGTGGGGACACGGGGAGGAACCACAGTCGGTGGCAGGATCAGAAGCAGGCCATGCTTGGACCCTGAAGACATGTCCGGTCAGGTGGAAGGTCAGTATGGATTACAGTTCTGATTCATATCAAATCTCTCACCCCTGGAGAGGACATGAACGACACTGCCAGGTGCCAGAAGTAGTCACCGCCCTACAGAGTCTGCATGGAGTCAGCCATAGCCTTTGCATGATCGCCTTGGGAATGTGTGTTACTTTCTCAACCAAAAGCCTGGTCCTCCAGCCTCATCACCAAATTCATAAGACTCCTCATCCCCAGTTTTCTGGCAGATGTGGAGGCTCTAGTGAGGGCTTGAGAGAAGCAGAACTGGGGCTCAGAGGTATCTGGCCACCCTGATGATACAAGTGGCCCTTCACCTGTAGTCCCTCCTAGGGACTTGAGAGGAGATATCTGGAGCCAGGGGGTATTCACAGAGTCTGACCCTCTGTGGAATGGGTCTGCTTCCATCTTCAATTCCCTTCTATGGAGCTGGGCATCCATCCAGTATCCCTCACAACTAGACACAGCTACTTTCATGTGGCTTGACCCTACAGCTGATCTGGGGATGACTGAGGCCCCCTCCCGCCTTCCTAGTCCCTTTTCCTGCCATTGCCCCTTTGCTGGCTCTCCTGTGTCCCTCGAGGAAAGTAAAGTCAGCCTTAGGACATAGGTAGAAAGTTCTGTCAGCAGCCACAGATCCTGAGCAGGAAGCTTGCCTTGTGGGAAACTAAGGCTGGTCACTCCCCCTTCACCCACAAACACATCAGCCCTTTCAGGAGAAAGTCCTTAGAGCTGTACGTAGTTTCTGTAGGGAGCCTCTGCCTTGCTTCTGACTCCCATGGGAGTCCTGGGCCCACCCTGAACCCCTGTGTCCAGCTGTCCCATTAGTCCCCAGGCTACATGAAGAGGGAGAGCGAGACCCAAGTGTGGAGGCTGCTCGTGCCTGGCTCTTCCCAGCCTCCCTTGGGCAGGCCTCTCACTGTATCTCATTTCTATCTGTAGCTTTTCATCCTGAGCTAAGATACAAAGGACTTGAGTCTGAAAGTCCTTCATTCTGGGTGCATCTGAGTCCTTCACAAGTCAAGTTGAATTCATCTCTTTTGTAGACAAAGCTTCCATTTGTAAGAGAAAGAGAGGGGTCCATAACAGACAGCCCAGGGCCGAGTTTTGTGCCTCTGAGCTATTTGATGCAGGCAAGTCTGTGGCCCTCAGTTTCCCTTCCATGGTCTGGTAGTGCCTGGATCAACTTGACCATCTCTCCTCAACAGGTCCTGAACCTCTTCTTGGCCTTGCTGCTCAGCTCCTTCAGCGCAGACAACCTTACTGCCCCTGATGAGGACGGAGAGATGAACAACCTCCAGCTGGCCCTGGCCCGCATCCAACGGGGCCTGCGATTCGTCAAGCGGACCACCTGGGACTTCTGCTGCGGGCTCCTGCAGAGGCGGCCTAAGAAGCCGGCAGCTCTTGCTACCCACAGCCAGCTGCCCAGCTGTATTGCCGCCCCCAGCTCCCCACCACCCCCAGAGGTCGAAAAGGCACCCCCAGCCCGCAAGGAAACACGGTTTGAAGAAGACAAGCAGCCAGGCCAGGGCACCCCTGGAAACCCAGAGCCTGTGTGTGTGCCTATTGCTGTGGCTGAGTCAGACACAGATGACCAGGAAGAGGATGAAGAGAACAGCCTGGGCACTGAGGAGGAATCCAGCAAGCAGGTAAGCCCCTGTCCTGATGTTGGCAGACATCTGCTTGCACAGAGTGCATAGCATGGCTGTCCAGGGGACCGAGCACACAGCCTTAGTCAGACTGCCCAGGCAGTGGTATGGGTGGAAGAAAACAGGCCCATCCCACAACAGCTGGCCTCACAGAAGGGTGTCAAGACCAACAGTTGTCCATTCATCCGTGGCTGGTCATAGACAGCTAACTGTACAGACAGGAAAACTGCAGCATGGCTAGGCATTGTTCGTGAGACGGAGCCAGGGTCTCTGCTCTCCTCACCCCTGACCACTGCCCAGAGTCAGGACCAGCAGAGAGGAATGTCTGGGTGAGAGAAGGGTGCAGTTTCGTGACCTCTCAATCACCCGTTCCCCCCCTCCCATACCAGGGCCTAATTCTGAGATTTAAAAATAAGCATCCCTGAGACAGAGGTGTTGGAGACAGCTTTATCTTATCTCCCAACCTGTTATTTTTAACACTTGGGACCAGAGTCTGGCCAAAGCAGCTAGTACCCGCCCCTCAGGTTTCCCTTGGCCTGAGCTGGGCTCAGATGGCTGCACCTTGAGTCTCTGGGGCAAGCATACCCAGTGGTTCCCTCCATGTGGGTGGCCTGTCCTGGCCACTTCCTCAGAACTGACACTAGGTGGGCCTGGCCCAGGACAGCAGCATAGCGTTCCCTATGCTGAAATTGGGCTTGGTTCTACCTCCTCCTGCCTCAGATGGTTCCAGAAGCCAGCCTTGGCGTTTTAGTCAAGTTGTAGGGCTGTAAAGTGGCAACTGAGGAAGGGAGGGAGGGTGGGGTTACCAAGACCGTAATTCACACAGGAAATTTAAGCTCTTCCTTCTTTTCCCTTTCCTTCCTTTCCTTTCAGCCTGTTGACTAAGTCCCTAGGGCCAGGGCAAATTGTGTGTGTGTGTGTGTGCTCATTTATTCCTGTGTGTGTGTGTGTGTGTGTGTGTGTGTGTGTGTGTGTGTGTACAACCAAGCCTGGGAACTTGGGAAGTCATCATGTCCTTCTGAGTAAAGTTGGCAGTATAAAATGGGCATCGTGGCCCAGCTACACCCATTCAGGAGTTAGAGGGGGGGATTTCTGCCAGATCGGCACGGCTCTGTCTGGCTACAGGTCTTTTGCCTGTGTCTACCAGGAACCTCCCACTAACCAACCCAGGGCACCTAAGGAAAAGGTCTTTAGTGAGATGAAGGTTCATGAAGACAACAGAAGGCAGTGGGCATTGCCTAGGCAAGCTAGAGCCCTGGAGCCCCTCTACCTTGAGTGTATATATAGGCTTTGCTTATGGGCTGGGGTCTTTTCAGCAGGAATCCCAACTTGTGTCTGATGGCCAAGAGGCCCCTCAGGAGCCCAGGGCCTGGAGCCAGGTGTCAGAGACTGACTCCTCCGAGGCCGAGGCCAGTGTGTCTCAGGCAGACTGGCAGCAAGAGCGGAAAATGGAGCCCCAGGCCCCGGGGTGTGGTGAGGTAATGCTTGCTTTTGTCCCCAAAGTCAGTGGGGTACTGCTGCTGGGCTGGAGCCAGGCTATGAGAGACCCTGGCACATGCCTACATTTGCTAAGGGGAGGCCCACCCACTGTCACAAACAGCATGAGAAACCCATTGGCAGCCAGAAGGGCAGAAGGGTGGGCAGCCAATGTCTTGACCAGGAGAGGGGGTGCCTGGCCCAAGGCCACAAATAAATTCCAGAATCAGCCAGCCCAGGACTCTGAGGCAAGACTAACATAGCACTTCCGTGTGTTCACCCTCTCCTCGTGCTCCATTCCTGTGTTCTTGTGCTACTTGACAGATGGTCGTCCTGTGACTCCCCCATCCAAAGGGGACTTCGAGGAGCTCTAAGAACAGTCCTGGCCACATCCTTACAGGCTGCTTCTCCTCTTCAAAAGTTACAAATGGGAGACCCACCCAGCTTCTCAGATTTGCTGTAGCCTCAGAAAGGCTTTATTTTGAGTTAATTACCACTGACTTGAGAGGTTTTCTGTTTGAGGTTTTTGTTTTTTTTTTAAATCTACATTTTTGGCTTCTCTTTAACTTGGAAAGGTACTACCATGCTGTATACAAGTGGTAGCCATTCCCCTGCCTCTGGCTGGAGTGCTCTGGTTTGCCACAGCATCACCTGCCTGACTGCATGTGTGACCTGCCTGGCTCCTCTGTGCATCTGAGTTTGCAGCCCCCAAGACAAGATATGTGATATGGCCAACAGTGCTGCTCAGTTTCTCTCACTTCAAACATGTAGAATGTGGAGTCATATACCCATTTTCCCGCTGTCTGACCTCACCCCTCAGCCCAGCACTTGTGACTGTGGTTCTATGAGATAGGCCCTGGGAGGTTCTGCTGTCTTGGCCAGTTTTGGAGCATGAGGGCTTAGTGGAGTCATTGTCCTGACTACTGTGCAGGTCATAATCCTCTCCCTGAAACACTTAAAGTCACATGTAGGAAGATCCAGAAGAGGTGCTAAGCCGCAAGAGAGAACGTGAGATTTAGAAGGAGTTTTGCAACTTCTTTCTTTAAATCCGTTTATGGCAGGGACATAAGAGGAAAAGAGGGGTGTTCTGGACTATTCCAGCCTAAGGATGTAGCCCGGTTGGTAGAGTACTTGCCTAGCATGCGTGAAGCCCTGGTTTTGATCTTCAGCACTGCATAAACTGGGTATAGTGGCCCATGACCAGCTTCCCAGTACTTGGAAGATAGAAGCAGGAGGATTATAAGTTCAGGGTCAGCAGCAGCAGCATAGTGAGTTTGAGACCAACCTGGACTACATGAGAAATTGAAGAATGGGAAGGGGGGGAGGGAGGGATTTCCTCTTGTCTGCAGTAGGATCTTGAGAACTTGCTTTCATGTGCTGTAGACAGTTCCAACATCTGCAAGAAAAGCAATGTGAAAACTTCTTAGCCTGCCTTGTATAGCTCAGCCACAGAGCACTGGGACGACAAAGACAGAGCCCCAGCCCTCTGTCCACTGTAAGCAAGCTCTGCTTTCCCCTGGGACCCAGCCTTTTCCAATCACAAACCTCAAAAGTGGAAAATAGCACATAGAGACTTTGGCATGGTGATTCATCAGAAGGGAAAAGAAGACAGCGGGAGCCTCATAGCCAGGACCAAACATTCAGTCAAGCGCTTCCTCTCTAAGTAGAGCCTGTGCCTATGCTGGCCATGAGGGAGCCAACTGAGGTGGGAGTCAGACCAGATGGAAGCAGATGGCAGATTCCTTTCTTCACAGAAGCCCTCTCAACTCACCTGTTCCCTAGAAGCAGAGGTGCATATGGGGACTGCTGTGACACATGTGGAGAGAGTGCTCTCCAAAGAGGCCAGGAAGGGAGCAAGAGAAACAGATGAGGCAAAGGAGAAGCTACACCAAGGCCAAGGGCTCATTTGTTGGCGCAAACACCAGCTTGTGCCTGTGGGGAGCTGCAGAGTGCTGAGCTGTGCCACTATGCTGTCCCACCTTAAAGCAAGGGCTGGGCTTCTGTACGCCTGTGGTAACCACCAGCCTGGCAGATCGCTGACTCAACAGTGTTCTGGAGGAGGAGCCAGCTAAACCGCAGGTTTCACAGTGGTGGGACTGGGTACTCTACCTACCCACAGACCTCTAGCAACGTGCACCCATGTTCACAAATGACACAGACACTCATAGGCTGTTAGATATCCTAGAATCTCCCTAGAACGAAGCAAGCCATTAGTTTGTTAACAAACTTTTGCAGGGTCAGGGAGGAAAGGTTCCAGCACTTTCTCAGCTTCACTCCAGGCTCTACCCCTCCAGTTCCCCTGTGAGCTAGTTGGGAAGCATGGGCTGAGGTGCTGGTCAGTTCTCTGCATGTCTGACTTGCTGCCATGTTTGTCTGTGTCCTGGTTCTGAGTCTGTTCTGGATGTGTGTCCATGTCCCAGTGGATACCCCTGTTGTCCCCCATATCTGTCTTGTAGATGCATTCCCTGTCCTAGTGTTCTCCCAGTGCCCCTCACATTCCCACATCCCAGCCCTAAACCCAGCAGACCAGAATCTCAGACCCCAGAGCCCCGAGATGCAGCACTCATTCCACCTTGACTGGCCCTAAGTGGCTCTGTGACTGACGGGGGCCCAACTACCTCCACCTCAGATGCCCAAGGGATGCAAAGAGGGGTGATCTAGGATGGCCCCAGACTTCCCTAGACTCTAAGCTCGAGCTGGAGGCTTGTTAGCAGCCCACATTCATCCTTTGCCCTCCCTCTCCCCCACAGGTCCCTGAGGACAGTTACTCAGAGGGTAGCACAGCCGACATGACCAACACTGCGGACCTCCTGGAGCAAATCCCTGACCTCGGTGAGGATGTCAAGGATCCAGAGGACTGCTTCACTGAAGGTACTGCCTGGGCAGCTCTTGGCCTCAGACTCAGCTCTACCCAGAATGGACTAGAGGACCAGCAGCTCCTTAGTGCCTGGGCCATGCCACACCCCTTTCTGAACTGGAACCTGCCCCCTTCACCATGACCCTCTGGGCTCCCTCCCCTCCCCTGCCCGTGATATGGGTTGTGTGGCCAATCTGCCCGTGATGTAGGACTGGGCAGCAGCATTAAGGAGTAGTAACACTGTGTTTGTGATGAGGGAGGGTAACTGTAAGCCAGCTCGCCCCTGGACCACCAGGCCCTGCTCATAGTAGGCCTTCCTTAACTACCAAGGTGGATATGGCATGTGGCCATGTTGGTGACTGAAATCCACAGCTTTGATGAATGGGTGATGCTTTTGGAGGGCAGCTTCAGTTTTCCCTTCACATGCTGCTCCAGGCTGTCAGAGGGGTCTGCCCTTCAAAAGTCTCAGACACCAGGAGAGATAAGTACCCCAGGAGAACATTTTCTGAAGGGAAAGCTTCCTGATGGGCAAAGAATAGGCTGGCACCCATGCCAACCCCAGCCTTCTCCCAGCCCAAGACAGCTGGGACTCTCTACCCACAGGGAGCATCCACAGCCCTCCCTCACTGCGGTCCCTCCTGTCATGTTGCCCTGTTCACTACCCCACCATCACAACCCTTCTCTCAGTCATTCCTCCAACTAACCAGCCTCCCACCAGATATGAGTGTTCACAGGCTCTGCCACCCTCCCCCATAGGTTGTGTCCGGCGCTGCCCCTGCTGCACAGTGGACACAACGCAGGCCCCGGGGAAGGTCTGGTGGCGACTGCGCAAGACCTGCTACCGCATCGTGGAGCACAGCTGGTTTGAGACATTCATCATCTTCATGATCCTGCTCAGCAGTGGAGCACTGGTATCCCCTGGGGATGCAGAGTTGGGGGGGGAGGGCTGGGGGAGGAGGGGAGGGCAAGGAAAGGAGGTCTCCAGCTAGAACACCAGGTTAGAAACAGGGGCAGAGCCTCTGCTGAAAATGTTCCCCAGCCTCCCCCGGAGCAGCAGAGCACAGCTCACAAACTCAACACCCACAATGCACATGGAGGCCAGAGGAAAAGGGCTGGAAGAGGCCCTGGGTCCAGCCCACTTCCTTGTTCCATGAAAGGGATCTCCAGCCTTCTCACTGGAACCCATCCACCTGCCCTCAGCATCAGTCGTGGTGTGAGGCCATTAGAATACAGTCATGACTGACAAAGTAGTGCTGGCTCTCTTCATCTGTCTTCAGTCAGCCACAGGCAGATAGATCCATGGAATTCACACATTGTCACACTTTGTGCCCACATCAGCTTCAATAGAAACACCGCTGACTTGCCCAAAGATTCACCACTAAAAGCCACATCTGGCAGGTAAACCTAGGCAGTCATATTCCATAATCTACCATTGTTTTGACCTTTCATTTTTTCAGTATTTTCTAAGCTCTCCTATTTTCTTGCCCAATAAGCCACAGGAAAGCAATAGGCGAAGAGCCCACCCCTGGCCTTAGGGGATTCCACTGTAGTTGGGGAAATCAGATTCAGTGGGTTTAAGATGCCAAAGATCAGCACAAGATAGACTGGAATAGAGGATTCTGGGTAATAAGAGGTCAAGTGGAGCTGAGGCAGTTAGGGAGTACTCCTTGGAGTAAACAGAGTCTCACAGTGGAGGATGGCCAGGAGGAGCAACAAGGCCCTCCAGAGATGCCCCAATTGGTTTGCATGTACCCTGTCCTGAACTTCTAGAGCCCTTCTATGAAGAGAGGGGCCACGTTAAACATAGTTCAGGCAGGTGATGTCAAGCAGGGAGATGGGTGATCAAGAAGTCAGTTGTATTGTTGGGAACATAAGAACCCCCAGTAGGTAAGAGAAAGGGCACTTTGATCCAAAGCTGTGTGCCTCCACTCCGTACTGTCTGCTCCTGTGAGGGCAGGCTGTGGAGAGACACTGTAGCCTGTCACTTCTAAACTCTAGGCTTCCCACCCAACCCCGTCTTGCCCCTCCCTGCTTCAGAGTGGGCCTGGAGCCATGACTTGCAGCCTGCCTGCTGTTTTACCATCAGCAGCCAGAGCCAAGTCTCTGTAGGTTTCAGAGAAGAATGATTTGACAATATGTTAACAAGTTTTGTTTTTAAACAGCCACAAACAAGGGCAGTCAGAGCCATTTAGTCTGGGCTGTGCAGGAAAAATCTCAGGCTGGCATAAGTGAGGAGGAGTTTTGGCAAGTACCTGGTGAATCTAATCGGGGTAGGCAGCCAAGCCCTGTTGTTAAAAAACCATGTCGGTGATATATTGGGAAAAAGAAGTCTGAGTGTGTTATTTAAAGTTATATACTTGTTTAACAGAAAGTAAGCTATATCCCTTCCAAATTTCTGAGAGAAAAAAATTAAGAAAGCAGAGATCTTACAAGGAAAAAAGAGAAGCAGCAAGGAAGTATAAAAATCAGAAAACACAAAATAATATGGCCAAGCAAGATCAAGCATATTTTAATAATAAATATAACCTGATAAAATTCACTTTTTTAAAAAGAAGAGGACTCTGAACAGATTTTGAAAAAGTATCAACTATGTGCTATCAAAAGGCAAACCTACTGACTATGGTGGTACACACCTTTAATCCCAGCACTGACAAGGCAGGGGCATGCAGATTTCTGTAAGATCAAGGCCAGCCTGGTCTACATAATACTTTCTAGGACAGCTGGGGCTCCAGGGATACCCCCGTCCTCCCCACAAAAAGGCCTGAAACAAGGTGACTAAGAAATATTAAGCAAACAGAATTTATGTAGATTGAATTTCCTTTATCCAAAATGTTTGGATCCAGAAGTGATTCAGATCTTGGAGGTTTGTACATCTGAGAATATTTGCATAAATTGTACCAATTAGGCATCCTGAACCCAAACTCCAAAATGCTCCAAACTCTGAAACTTTTGGTGATGTGTCAGCACCCAAGAAGCTTCACTTTTTGCATTAGGGATGTATATTAGTTACTTTTCTTCTTACTATAAAAAAAATACCTCACAGAAAGCAAAATAAGGGGCTGGAGAGATGGCTCAGCGGTTAAGAAAACTGTTCTTGCAGAAGACCCAGGTTCAAATCCTAGCACCCACATGGCAGCTAACAACTGTCCATAACTCCAGTTCCAGGGGATCCGACAGCCTCTTCTGTCCTCTGCAGGCATTGCACAACATGGGTGCACTCACCTACATGGAGGCAATACACACACACACATAAAATAAAAATAATAAATAATTTTTTTTAAAAAAGCAAGCAAATTAAAGGAGGAAAAATTTATTCTGGCTTACAGTTTGAGTCAGTCTGTCCATCACGGCAGGGAAGGTAAGGTGACAGGAGTACAGGGTTGCTTACCCACATCTGAGCTGATGAGGAAGCAGAGAGATGAATACTGGTATTCATGTGATTTTTCTCTTTATTCTACCCTTTTATTGTTACCCCCTGAGGATGATGCCACCTGCTTCAGAAAGTCTTTATCCTCTGTGAATTGTCTCTAGAAACATCCTCAGAGGTGTTTCCATGGAGATTCTGGAGCCAGTCAACTTGATAATAAAGATTAACGATGATATTCAACCCATATCAGGCAAATGCAAATGTGACAACAGAAATCAGGGCATTTTCATGGTTTGTTAATATTAAATAATGTTGAATTTGAGGTACAAAGCTGAAGGTAATGAAGATCCCGACCTACAATAAGAATACTACTATTGTGAATATTGCTTGGGATTGCACAGCACCTAAGTATAAAGCAAAGACTGGGCCTGGAGAGGCAGCTCAGCGGTTAAAAGCACTGGCTGCTTTTGTAGCAGACTCAAGGTCAGTTCCCAGCCCCACATGGCAACTCACAACCATCCGTAACTCCATTTCCAGGGGATCCAATATCCTCTTCTGGCCTCCACAGACACTGCATGCACATAGTGCATATACATGCACATAAAATACAAATAAATAAGCTTTTAAAAATAGAATGTAAAGCAATGGCACTTGACTTGACCAAACCTGTATTCATTTTTGACAAATCAAGTAGGAAGAACAAGATAGTGAGAGATCTAGAAACAGTCAAAAACAACATCTAAATGATTATACAGCAGGCGCTGTTTTAAGTATTTTATAAATATTAATTTCATTTAATTCTCACTGTAACACTGTGAAATGAGCAGTACTATTAAGCCAATTTTACAGATGAAAAAAGCTGCTAGAAATATGAAAAATAAAGGTTAAGGATGCAACTCAGTGGTAGTGCACTTGCTTGGCATACACAAGCACTGGTCCAATCCCTAACACCGATAGATGATGATAGACAGGTAGGTAGATAGGTAGATAGGTGGATAGATGGATAGATAGATGGATGATAGTTGGCTGGGAGAAAACTGGAAGAGACCATGTTGAGAATACTGCATGTGGGATGCAGCCAAAGTTATAATCAGGAAAATCAGATATTTAGGTTATTTTTATCATCAAATAAAAATACAGATTAAATTTTTTTCTGTTTTTACCAGATTTTTTTCCACGGGCATTCATTGATAGTAATATGTTTTTTATCTTTGTTTTACATATATAAATAAATTTCTTGACATGGCACCATTCTGAAATTTTAGGATATACCTGTGATATATTTAATTTTTTAATTCAGTTACTGAATCCTACTTGCAAAGGACATTTTTCAAGATTTTTTTTGATAACCGATTAATTAACTCAAGAAATTAGAAATGCAAGGCCAGTGAGATGACTCAGCAGGTCAGGGCACTTGTCATACAAGTGTGGTAACTGAATTTGATCCTCAGAACCCACATAAAGGTGGAAGGAGAGAACTAACTCCACAGAGTTGTCCTCTGACCTACACACACACACACACACACACACACACACACAATAAACAAATAAATAAATATTTTAAATTAGAAATATAAGAACAAAATCTTGAGGAAGCCAAAGTGATTAATGAAATAAAAGCATAAATTAATAATAAATTAGAAAACAAATAGTGGGACTGGAGAGATTGTTCATCAGTTAAGAGCACTGGCTACTCTTCCAGAGGACCTGAGTTCAGATCCCAAAACCCACATAGTAGCTAACAGCCATTTGTCGTAACTCCAGTTACAGGGGATCCAATGCCCTCTTCCGGCTTCCAAGAGCACTGTACCCACATGGTGTGCATACAAACAGGCACGCACACACACACACACACACACACACACACACACACACACACTATAAATAATAAAAAAAAATAAATAAAATCTCTTAAAAGAAAGAAAGAAAATAGTAAATTGCCATAAAATTCCTGAACATTTAAACTAATCACATAGGTAAACCACTAGCTAATCTAATTTCCCACATGTCCCAGGATGAATTCTTTCACATTCTGAGGAAAGAATGGAAAGAAAAGAATTCCATCGCAATGTAAAACCCTCTAATATGGAGGCTGGAACCATGGCTCAGCTTTTAAAATCTCTTGCTGCTTTTGCAAAAAACCAGAGGTCAGTTCCACAGCACCCACACTGGGCAGCTCACAACTAAATATAGCTCAAGCTACAAGGGATTTGACACCTTCTTCTAGCCTCATGGGCACCTGCACACGTGTGCATATACACACAGACATGTACATAAATAAAATAAATTCTAAAGAAATTCTAATGTATGAAAAAGATCAAAAGTCTATAAATTACTTCTGTGAGAAATAAACAATGCTGATTTCAGAACCTTTAAATATACTGAAAGAAAAACATTGTATCTATTTTCATACTTCAGACTCAAGTACTTAAAATAATAATGCAAAAATTTTGAAAAATGTAAATAGGATCCAGTAATAGATTTAAAAGATTAGGTATATCACAGGTATAGTCTAAAATGTCAGAATAATGTAATGTTGGGAAATATATTTATATGAGTAGAGCAAAGATAACATATAATTAGCTCATTGAATGCTTGGCTAAAAATTGGGTAAAAATAGAAATAAAACATTTTCTCAATTTAGTGAAAAACTCTAAAATTCTGTCATTAGTTGTAAAACACTTGAAACATTTTCATTAAAGTTAAGAGTGTCAGACAAAACATTTAACTACTTTTAGCTGTTAATCATTATTTATTAGTAATCTTTTAAATACTAACTAGTATAAGTAATCAACTATATTAAAGATAATCAGTTGAATATAAACACAAGAATTAAAATTTATAGGGCTGGGGAGATGGCCCAGTGGGCAAAGTGCTTCCCACACGAACATGAAGAGTGAGTTTGGATCCCCAGGACCCACATAAAACTGGATGCAGTAGCAGCTGCCTGTCATCCTGGTGCTCCTATAGCAAGATTGAGCAGTGGAGACAGGAGCATCCCAGAGGCTTAGGGACCAGATAGCCTGACGTTCACAAGGGAAACAAGAGACCATCTCAAACAGGGTAGAAGGTAAAGACTAACACCCAAGGTTGTCCTATAGCCTCCACATGCATATGCTGGCACTCACACACACGAGCATGCATGTGCACATACATGCATATACTTCAAGTACAAAAGATAAAAATAATCATAATAATAGAAACTAGGATTAGGGCTTTAATTCAGTCACAGAGCACTAAATAACTCCCTGGGTTTACTTTCCAACACTGCCCCCAAAAGGGGAGAGAGAGAGAGAGAGAGAGAGAGAGAGAGAGGAAGAGGAGAGAGAGAATTTTAAAAATTATTATTTGTGGATAGTACAGTTGCATAGAAAAAATTAAACCCATTTAAAGCATTCTGTGAGGCCTAGCACAATAACTCAGCAGGTGAAGTGCTTGCTGCACAAGCAAGCAAGATCCCTAGAACTCATGGAAAGATGGAAGGAAAGAACCAAGTCCTCAAAAGTGTTCTGACCCCCACATATGCACACCCTCCCACACATACACTATGCACACACATATTACACATATACAATAGTAATAATATTTTGGTTTTGTTGCTTTTTTGAGACAGGGTCTCCCTGTAGCCCCCAGCTGGCCTGGAACTATCTATGTAGTCCAGGTTGGCCTTGATCTCACAGAGCTCCACCTGCCTCTGCCTCCCAAGTGCTGGGATTAAAGGCATATGCCACTATACCTGACTTTTAAATTTTTTAAAGAAAACATTATTTGGGCATGGTGGAATATTAATTTCAGCACTGGGGAGGCAGAGGCAGGCAGATCTCTGTGAAATTGAGGCCAGCCTGAATGACATAGATAGTTCCAGGCCATCTAGGGCTATAGGGAGAACTTGTCTCAAAAAAAATAATAAAATGGGCTGGAGAGATGGCTTAGCAGTTAAGAGCACTGATTACTCTTGCAGAGGACCCAAGTTTGGTTCTCAGCATCCACATGGCAGCTAACAACCATCTATGGGTTCAGTTCTAGGGGATCTGACACCCTCTTCTGGCCTCTAGGCATGAGTTCACTTACATACATCCAGGCAAAACACTCATACATATAAAAATAAATTTTAAAAATATTTTTTGCAGGGCCTGGTGGTGCACGCCTTTAATCCCAGCACTTGGGAGGCAGAGGCAGGCAGATCTTTGTGAGTTCGAGGCCAGCCTGGTCTACATAGTGAGTTCCAGGACAGCTGGGGCTACAGGGAGACCCTGTCTCAAAAAGACAAAAAAAAATTTTTTTTTAATTAAAAGAAAAATTTGACACTGATCTTTTTTTTTTTTAATTACACAAGCTGGGGCTGGAGAGATTGCTCAGCGGTTAAGAGCACTGACTGCTCTTGCAGAGGACCCGGGTTCGATTTCCAGCACACACATGGCGGCTACGAACTGTCCTTAACTCCAGTTCCAAGGGACTCCGACACCCTCTTCTGACCTCCACAGCATTGCACGACATGGGTGCACTCACATACGTGCAAGCAATATACTCATAAAAATAACAAAGTATTTTTTTAATTACATAAGCTGGGCATGGTGGCACATGCCTTTAGTTCCAGCACTTGGGAGGCAGAGGCAGGCAGATCTATGTGGATTTAAGACAGGCCTGGTCTACATAGTGTGTTCCAGGTCAGCTGGGGCTACAGGGAGAACCTGTCTCAAAAAGACCAAAGAAAAATGTATAAAACGTATTTTTTTTTAAAGACAGACAGCTGGGCATGGTGGTGCACGTCTTTAATCCCAGCACTTGGGAGGCAGAGGCAGGTGGATCTCTGTGAGTTCAAGGCCAGCCTGGTCTACATAGTGAGTTCCAGGCCAGCTGGGGCTACAGAGAAACCCTGTCTCAAAAAGACCAAAAAAAAAACCACAAACTGAGTGTGATGGCACTTGCCTTTAATCCCAGCACTTAGGAGGTATAGGCAGGTGGATCTCTGTGAGTTCAAGGTCAGTCTAGTCTACATAGCGACGAGTTCCAGGCCAGCCAGGACTACCTAGTGAGACTCTGCCTCAAAACAACAAACAAATAGGGTCTATACTGTGGTCTCAGGTAGGAAGACCCTAATTGATTCTCAAAACAGTTAATAGGCTGAATGTAATAGCAGTACATTTTCAACAATGTGTTTGAGTGAATTTGACAAAACACTGCTAAGGGTTATCTTCAGAATTATAAAAGCAAGGTCACGTGATGCTAGGGAATAGACAGCATCGAGGGAGCAGTAGCAGCGCCTGGGATGTGGCTCAGTGAGAGAGCACCAGTATAGAAACAGGTGAGACCCTGGCACTGAGAAACGAACCAGAACACCACCTAGAATGGTCTGAAATAGACTTAAGGAAGCAGAGAAATGTCATAGATGGTAAGATTGACCTATCGATCTATGGATTTTTAAAAATAAAATGGTGAGGCAGCTGACAACTCACTCAGAAAATTTTATTAAAATAAATATTTACTCTTTACCAAATATATATTAGGTTTTTTAAATCATATAAAAATAATGAAACCACAAGTCCTAAAAAGAAAAATAAAACAAAAATATTCTTTTTTTTACTCTCAGAATAAATGAAGGCTTTCTTTTTATTTTGTGTATGGGTGTTTTGCTTACATGTGTGTATGTGCGCTAGTATATGCAGTGTGGGAAGAGGCCAGAAGAGGGCCTTGGATCCCCTGGAATTGAGTTACAGACAGTTGTAAGCTGCCAATGCCTTGTTCCTAGTAGAGGTAAATTGGGAACAACTAAGATGTACAGTTAATATGTTATGAGATGAATAAATAGAAGCATGTCCAAATATTGATGTATCATGCAGCCTTTAAAAGACTGACCAGGGCCAGGCATGGTAGTACATGCCTTTAATCCCAGCACTCGGGAGGCAGAGGCAGGCAGATCTCTGTGAGTTCAAGGCCAGCCTGGTCTACATAGTGACTTCCAGGACAGCTGGGGCTACAGTGAGACCCTGTCTCAGAAAGACCAAAACAAATAAATAAATAAAAATTTTTAAAAAATAAGTAAATAAAAGACTGACCAGGGACTGAGATGGCTCAGTGGTTAAGAGCACTGGCTGCTCTTGCAGAAGACCTGGGTTCAATTCCCAGCACCCACATGGCAGCTAACAACTGTCCTTAACTTCAGTTCCAGGGGATCCTACACTCTTCTGACCTCAGTGGACATTGCATGATATGGCACACTTACATACATGCAGGCAATACACTTGTACACATAAAATTAAAATAATAAATAAAAAATTAAAAGACTGACCAGTATTAATGTAGACACATTAACAAGTGAATGTTCGAAACAGATTGATGGAAAATAATTTCGTTTTCTTGTCTGCTTGGTTGGTTGAATGGTTGGGGTCTTTTTAAAGAATCTTTAAAGTCTTTATTACATTGTGTGTGTGTGTGTGTTTATGTGTGTATACTTGTAGAGGTCAGAGGACAACTTTGAGGAGTTGGTTCTCTCCTTCCACTATATAGGACCTGGGGATTCAACTCAGGTCACCAAGTTTGTCAACAAACATCTTTATCTGCTGAGCCATCTCATCAGCCCCCAGTTGGTGGTGGTGGTGGTTTTTATCATTGTTGTTATTATTATTATTATTATTGTTATTATTATTATGACTTTGGTCTTTTTGAGACAGGGTCTCCCTATAGCCCCAGCTGGCCTGGAACTTGCTATGTAGACCAGACTGGCCTTGAACTCACAGAGATCTGCCTGCCTCTGCCTCCCGAGTGCTGCGATTAAAGACTTGTGCCACCACACCTGGCAGTTATTTTTTTGAGACAGGGTCTCACTGTGTAGTCTCAAGTTGGGCTGGAACTAGTATCCTCCTGCCTCAGCCTACCCAAGTGCTGGGATTACAGGTGTACACCACCATGCCTAGCTTGAAAAAGTAATTTCAAAAAAATCATCACCTGAATGTTGGTTCCAGTTCCTTTAGAGTCATGAAATTGGGAATGCCAATTTGACAATTTCTATGCTTTATTTCTATTTTATTTTATTTTATTTATGTATTTGTATGGGGATTGAGCCCACAGTGTCATGCATGCTAGGCAGGCACTTGGTCGCTGAGCTACATCCCCAATTCTTGTTTTTCATAAGAAGCATACTTTTTTATTTCAGAAAAAAAAAAAATAGATCTTTGCTTTTTATCTGAAAGTCCATCTGAGGGCCTGAATTTACTACCACGCTGCCCACATTGACCCAATTAGCCATATAGAAACCTCAGCTGTGTGTCCCCAGGCACAGCTAACGCACTGATCCTGGATCCCATCAGAGGCCCTGCAGTCAGACTGGGAGCCCAGAGGTGTCAGGAGGAAGCTGCTCCCCAGGGCCCCAGTGACGTGTTCAGTTACCTAGACAGGGAGCCTCAGAGCACACTGTGTATAGAGAGGGTAACTGGGGAGGAGTGGGAGCAATCAGGAGGCCACAGGAGGAAGAGGGCAGCCGGAAGCCATGAGAGCATCCCAGGTGGCTCAGGAAGAGATGGCTTGGGTGGAGGCAGGAGGGAAGAAAGGAGATGAGACTTGCAACTTGGAGCATTTTAGAAACTTTCATTGTTGTTTTATGTCATTGTTTGTATGTAGGTGACAGATGATCCCAGAGCCTCACACATGCTAGGCAAAGGCTCCAGGTCTCAGTTACATTTTTGACTCCTAGATCTTAGAGAGAAGCTGTGTTTACTGAACTAAGACTGCTTTTGGTCATTTATGGGAAATTCTGCCTTAGAGACTAGAGAGATGACTCAGCAGTTAAGAGCACTGGCTGCTCTTGCAGAGGACCTGGGTTTTGTTTCCAGTACCCACATGGACTGGCTCACAGCCACCTGTAATTCCAGTTCCAGAATCCAGCGCCCTCTCTGGTCTCCATGCCACCTGCACACACATGGTACATACCATACACTCGGGCGTACACAGACTCATAAAATAATCTTAAAAAGAAAAAAGAAGACTCTGCTTTAGGTTCAGCTTTTGCTAGGGTCTTTTTGTGTATTTAAGTGTATTCCTATAAAGGGGAAACATACTCATTATTAGAACTAGAGTCCAATATAATTTCCTATGGAAAATGATAACCATATAAGGTAAATAGAATACATATACAATGGAGTGAAAACAAGAACAGTTTTACATACTGAATCTGACAGAAAGCTGTGAGCTGAGCCCACATGCCCACTCTCCAGGTTAAAATGGGCAGTGGGCAAGTTTCAGAGAAGTTAATTCAACTTTTTCTTTTCATTTGTTTTTACTATACTGGGGATTGAACCTAGAACTTAATACTTGCTAAGGAAGGGCTCTACCACTGAGCCCCAGTATTTATTTATTTTTATTTATTTACTTATTTATTATTCATTTATTGCTCTTTATCTTTTAGATATATTTTTTTAATATTTTATTTATTATTTTTATATTTTTTTATATTTTATATTATTTTTATATTTTATTTATTATTTATTATGTGTATGCGTGTATTTGCCTGCATGTAGGTAAGTGCACCTGTGTCGTACAGTGCCCGCGGAGGACAAAACAGGCTGTCGGATCCCCTGGAACTAGAGTTATGGACAGTTGTTAGCTGTCGTGTGGGTGCTGGGATTTGAATGCAGGTCTTCTGCAAGAACAGCCAGTGTTCTTAACCGCTGAGCCACCTCTCCAGCCTATATATATATAATGTGTATGAGTGTATTGCCTGCATGTATGTGAGTGCACCCATGTAGTGCAATGCTGTGGAGGTCAGAAGAGGGCATCCCTGGAACTGGAGTTAAGGACGGTTCATAGCTGCCATGTGGGTACTGGGAATCGAACCTGGGTCCTCTGCAAGAGCAGTCAGTGCTCTTAACCACTGAGCCATCTCTCCAGCCCTTATTGCTTTTTATTTTGAGACAAGGTCTTACTAAGTTCTCCAGGCTAGCCTTGACACCTCTCTCTTTCTCTCTTCCCCTCTCTTCCTCTCTCTCTCCCTCCCTCCCCCTCTTCCTCTCTCTCTCCCTCCCCCCACACCAAGGCAAACATTGAACTCATGATCCTCCTTTCTCAGTCTCCCAAGTAGCTCAAATTACAGGCCTGTACCACCAGACCCAGCCAGAAAAGGTATCTTAAAGGCATGCTAAACCACTGATACTTTCACTCTTTACCATGGAAAGAATGGTGTCTTTGCCATGCATACTGCCTTGCTAGACACCTCCAATAAGGACAATTTCATGCCTCACCTCATGAGATACACACCTGGGAGTCGCGCTGACAGGGAGGAACCTGCCTGTGTGTCTGACCTCAGTTCCTGCCCTCCTGGGCAGCGGCTGTTGCTGGAAATGGTATCTCCTGCAGGGTGGACTGCTTGGCAGTGATCTGAGCCCACCTGTCTGCCTTGCCCGCAGGCTTTTGAAGACATCTACCTGGAGGAGCGGAAGACCATCAAGGTTCTGCTGGAGTATGCCGACAAGATGTTCACCTATGTCTTTGTGTTGGAGATGCTGCTCAAGTGGGTGGCCTATGGCTTCAAGAAGTACTTCACCAATGCCTGGTGTTGGCTTGACTTCCTCATCGTGGACGTGAGTGTGGGCATGTGAAGGGGACATGGGAGGGGAAGCTCATGGCTGAGCGAGAATGGGGCAGTGGAACCAGTCTGAGTCACCAGGCAGAAGTGAAGGTGCTCGGCTGTGGCATGCGGCTGGCAGAGCAGAAGGAAGCCAGGTGTCTTGACTTCAGTGTTCTTGGGTCTAGGAGGAAGAGGCAACTGAGAGCAGAGGCTTGCCATCAGAACCTCCTGTTGGGCGCAGGAGGCCTATAACCCTGCTTCTGTAGGAGACAGTAAGATAACACAGAGCAGTTTAAGCAGAGTCCTAAGCCAGGGGCGACAGCAGGCACATTATCTCAGGGTGGCCAGAAGGAGCAGGTGAGCAGGAGTCCTCCTCAAGGGTAGACCACAGCATGTCTCTGTAGATGAAGGACCCATACAGAGCCTCCATGTCCACTCAGGTTTGGGAAGGATGTTGGGAGGCTTAGGTGAAGGAATCAGTGGGAGGCTGAGACAGATGTCACATGTAAGGAGTAGGGGCAAGCGTGAACTGTGACTCCCTGGACCATCAGACTACTGGGAGGCCTTGTGTGCCTAGAGAATGTCCCAGGAGGGCAAGTGTAGGAAGTTGGCATGGCCTCTCAGCATCAAATGAGAAGCCCCTTCCTCAAATTTCCCAAACCCCTGGACACTGCAGAATGAATACAGGCTTGACAAGGGTCCTGAGCACAGTCAAGTGAGAGGGCAGATGGGTGAGAGGAGAGGAGGCTTAAGGTGAGAAGCAACCTTAAATCTACTCTGGGGTCTCAGGTACATGTGTCCCTGGGATGGGTTCTTCAGAAAGGAAAGAGTAGGTATCAGGATCTGCAGTGCACTTTCCAGAAAAGCACGTGTTTTCTGGTGGCTCTTGGGCTTAGCGCTAAGGCCTGCATACCAGCAGGGACTGCCTTGCGATTACAGAAGAGGCTCAGACCTGTGCTAGGTCACCACATCTTACTCAGAGGCAAGAGGAGGGACTGAGATCCAATTATCCTAGCCTGGATCTAAGCTGAGGCGACTACCTAAGGGGTGAGGCAGAACCATGATATCTTTGCATGAGAGGCTCAGTGGACTGGAGAGTATACGGACACTGATCCAGGACCTTGGGCCTCCAGTGTAACCTCTTTCTGTTACCCCAAGTAGCCAAGATAATGCCAAGGATGTGATGATGGGTCCTGGGGTCAGTGGAGCCTTGCCAGCCCTTACAGCTATCCTGAGATGGAGGTGACATCCCTGAGGCACCCCTGTTAAGAGGCCGTGGTAGAGCCTAGGGTCCTGCCAGCTCATCCCTGTGGACCCCTGGCCTGCTATTCCTACAGCTTCTTGAGAAATTGAACCCACTGAAAGACACCCCCAGGGTAGACTAAGGAAGGTTTACAAGTTACAGTCCATCATCAAGGGAAGCAAAGGCAGGAAATCAGGGCAGGAACCTGGAGGCAGGAACTGAATGAAGCACAGACTATGGAGGAACACTGCTTACTGGCTTGTTCCTCTGGCCTGTGCTCAACCTACTTTCTCATACAACCCAGGACCACCTGCCCAGGGGTGGCACCACCCACAGTGGCCTGGACCCTCCCACATCACTCAACAATATGGAAAATGCCTCATAGACATGCTCATGGGGCCAATCCCATAGAAACAATTCCCCAGTTGAGGTCCCCTTTTCCCAGGAGTGCCAAGCTGACAGTGAAGCTATCCAGCACACCCCCTGAGGTGACTTGAGCAGATCTGAGGAACACTGTGGTTAGCTCCATAGATATCTATCAGAACATTCCAAAAAGAGGTTGGAACAGCAGTGCAAAGGACCTGTGGCTGGAGCATGCCTGACATACTTGAGAACCTGCAAGCTGGCAGAGTGGCTGGGGCAGAGGGACGGCAGAAGGGACCAGATGGCATGGAGGAGGAGGGGCCACATGCGTCTTTGTAAAAACATGGACTTTTATTTAGAATGAAAAGAGGAGAACTAGCCAGGTGTGGTGGTGGAGGCCTGTAATCTCAGGTACTTGAGAAGCTAAGGCAGGAGGAGTGCAAATTCAAGGCCAGCCAGGGCAAGTCAGTGAGATATTTCAAAATCGCAGCGTGCAAAGAGGGCTGGGGATGTATCAGGGGTAGAGCATTTGCCTGGCATATGTGAGGTCCTGTATTCAATCCCCAGCACCACCCAAGAAAGGGAGGCATTGGATGGCTTTTAACAGAAGAATGCCATGCACTGGCTTTTGTTCTTAAAGGATCCCATGCCCTACAGGCAGGAGAGGGGCACAGATAAAGATTCTGGGAGCAGGTAAGGAGGCTCTGGCTGTAGCCTAAGGAGAGATGAAGTGGCCTGGTCAGGATGTGGTGAGAAATGTTTGGATAGCTCATATAGTTTGAAGGCAGAGCCAATGGGAAATCATGCTGGGTTAAACCCAGAGTGTCAGAGCCGGCAGGAATGATGCCAGGGGTGTGACTTGAACAGTGACCCTACACTGAGACCGAGTCCTAGCTGTGGAGTAACTGTGGTATGCCTTGGGAAGGGAATGGCAAGGGTGGCTGATGAGGAGCAGGCAGGCCAACTCCGACTTTGTGCTCTGGAGGCCCCGCCCTCAGGAAGAGGCCTCGCCCCCAGGAGGAGTCCCACCCTCAGAAGGGTGGGTCCCTAACATGCCTCCCTTAACATCCTTCCAGGGGTGGATGAAGGTAGCATGGAAGGTAACCTGGAGTCTTCTTCCTCTGAGCTTGTTAGGCTTCCCTGCCTGGGAGGAGGCTCTGGGACTTGGCCCCTGTGCACAGTCCTTCCCATCCCAGGCCTCCCAGAGCACCAGGGTGAAGTGCAAGGTCCAGATGAGAGGCTGTTTTCAGGCTGTGATCACAAGCTAATGGAGAAGTAATGGCAAGAGCCCTCCGAGCTTTAGTGTGAGTATCCACAGAGGGGGAATGCTAGGGAGGGGACAGAGGGGGCAGAGAGCAGAGGCTCCTCCAGTGTCACCCACCTGCTCCTGGGTTCTTCCAAATGTTAGAACATTGCAAAGTCCAGCTTTGGGGAAGAGACCATGACTGCTTATTGCTCATATGCACCCCAAGACTGCCCTTTCTTCTGCCAAAGAGAGTTCTTTGGGAGAGAAGGGACCAACCCAGGCTTTGAGCATGTAGTTTAAAGGAAAGTACTTGGGACCAGAAGCCCAGGCTTTGTCTCTGCTGGACCATACCAGCAGGGTGGCTTTGAAACCCAGTGTTCTCCTGTGTGGAATAGGAATGACGTACCCTGGCATCATGCGGTTAGGGGGTGACATGCATATAGCCGGACAGTCCTGGCTTGCCCTAGCTCCAGGAAGCCTGGCCCAGCACTTCATAGGCCTGTGAAGGCAGCTTGGCCTATCTGAGGTAGACTGAGAGCCAGCTGCCTGTCTCTGTAGCCATCCATCTTCCCACCTCCCCTTTCCTCCACAGGTCTCACTCGTCAGCCTTGTGGCCAACACCCTGGGCTTTGCCGAGATGGGCCCCATCAAATCACTGCGGACACTGCGTGCACTGCGACCCCTGAGGGCCTTGTCACGATTTGAGGGCATGAGAGTAAGTAAGGGACTGCTGTCCTAGCAGGTGGAGGAAAATGGACACACCACCATTTTAGAGCTGTGTTCTCACCACCAGATGATGATTTGCTGAGTATAAGGCACATAGATTAGTAAACACCTTTGTATTGGTAGTGTGGTCCCCTTGGCATTTCGGGGGTCTTCACATTTTACCAAAGAATATGAGCATACAAGGAAAATTTTCTTTCTTTCTTTTTAAAAATGTGTTTCTCATTGTGTGTGTGTGTGTGTTTGTGTGTGTGTGTGTGTGCACGCATGTGAGTGCCATCACATGTCTGTGCAGATCAGAAGACAACTTCCAGGAGTTGGTTCTCTCCTTCCACCCCGGATTCCAGAAATCAAACTCAGGCTCAGGTTGAACCATCTTGATAGCCTTATTTGTTTTTTGAAAAAAAACAAAATTTACTTAGCACACAAAGTAGCAAATTCCTTTATGGCATTTTCATATGTTACTGCATTTTCATACTTAGTTTTGGTTGATTCCTCCTCTCCCCCATCTCTCTGTCCCCTCCCCCATTTATACACTCTTCCACCTCCATCAGTCCTCGTTCCACTTCTCATACCACCTGTGTTCTGTCCCCCTCACGCTCCCTTAAAACTTCTTTCTCCCCTCTCCTGGCCCCTTTCCAGGGCTCTACCTACACTCACTCCCACATAAATATACACATTAGAAAGGTTAGAAGCTAAAAACTGGAGAGACAGCTCTGCACTTAAGAGCACTGTCTGTTCTAAAGAAGATCCAGGTTCACATCCCAGCACCCACATGGTAGCTAACAACCATCTGTAACTTCAGCTCCAGGGGATCCAGCACCCTCTTCTGTCTTCTGTGGGCACCGCACGTTACAAGTGCACTTACACACATGCAGGCATAACACTCATACACATAAAATAAAAATAAATCAAAAAATGTTTTAATTAGAAGCTAGGATCACATAAGAGAGAGCAAGCAGTGTTTGTTTTTCTGAACTGGGTTACCTCATTTAATATAATATTTTCCAGTTCCATCCATTTTATAAGACAAATTTTAAAACCCCTTAAAGAAAAATAGCCTAATAGGTGTAGAGCCCCCATTTTGACGTCCCCAGCACTGAAAAAGAATGAACTATGGTGCTCAGTAAGAAAGCAGACATTCATATGTATGTATGTGCTTGATTTTTTTATACCGCGCTATGTGGCTTCAGAGGACATGTCTGTTGTCTCCCTGCCCCCACAGGCACCATCACACAGATCAACACTTGGTTGATGGCTTTGAACCTTACCCATACCACCAATTCATAGAGGGATACATTGCTTATTCCTGTTGGGAACACACCCACAAGGGCGTAATCGGACCCGAGTTAAATGTCTCTTTGGGAGCCAAGGACATTTGATTCCAGAGGGACACAGGGTGATGCTAGGTGCCAGGAATGCCTCTGATGTGGCTGCTGGCTACACAGCCAGCCAAGGGCAAGCTCTTGGGGTTTCTGCCCTCTCCATAGAAAGCTTGGTGCCCTAGGGAGCTGGGTTTCACACCCTGCTCTGGGGTTGTAGTACTTGCTGTGGAACAACATTCTCTATCCTGATATCAGGCCCTCTGGATCCCAACAGAGTCCATAATACCTGCACCCCCATCTGTGTGGCTCACAGCTTCCTGACTCATGGGCAGTAGGGCTTGGTTTCTGAATTGGGTAGAGTACCCTACATGCATCTGTCAGGGAGCCCCTTTCTGGGAACTGAGTTTAGAGGAAGGGGATGAGAGGGTCAGACCCTGATCCCTGGAGAACTATCACAGCATCCTGCAGACATAGCTCACTGGGATCTCCTGGGTATACTTTAGAGGAAACACCCCTCCATCCCAGTAGCACTAAACCCTAAAATAAACCAGAAGTTTAGCTCAGAGACTGTAAGGTCTAAAGTCTTAGGATGGGTTTAAACATGTCTTATCCATTGGATTGCTAGCAGCCTCAACTGACAAAGACCCTGTTTCTATGGAAATTGAGTTTTGAAGGTCATGACTGAAAGCAAAAGAGGGCCTGGAAGAGAAAGGTCTAGAATGTTCTGGGATTGCACCAGATCTTAGAGTGCAAAGAAAAAGGCCTCTTGCATTCTCTCTTACTCCCCTCAAGTGCCAACAGGATGTTAGCCATGGAGTTGGTCTCTCCCATGACTGAAAGATCCCCATTCTCACCCCCATAGCTGTGTTCAGTGAGCTCAGTCAGTAGTGGGGGTCTTATAAAGGGTGTATGCTCTAGACACCCCCAAGAACTGAATCTCCTCTCTGTCCACTCGAGGTGGTGGTCAATGCTCTGGTGGGTGCTATCCCCTCCATCATGAACGTCCTCCTCGTCTGCCTCATCTTCTGGCTCATCTTCAGCATCATGGGTGTGAACCTCTTTGCGGGGAAGTTTGGTAGGTGCATCAACCAGACTGAGGGGGACCTGCCTCTGAACTACACCATTGTGAACAACAAGAGTGAGTGCGAGTCCTTCAATGTGACTGGAGAATTGTACTGGACCAAGGTGAAAGTCAACTTTGACAACGTGGGGGCTGGGTACCTGGCCCTTCTGCAAGTGGTAAGTCTGTACCCCAGAAGGGTGACCCTTCACCTCAATGTGGGCAGGAATGGGGCAATGGTGGCCCATTAGATCCTTGCAGTAGGGTTACGGGACCCAAAAGAGGCTAGGGTTTTCTAGGGACTTGAATCTCAGTTCTAGACTAATTCTACATTGTCCAAGGTACATAGCATAAGGGTCAGGCCAGCACTAGACAGGACCAACTCCCCAGCCAGCAATCAAATGGACTTCTTCAGGTGGCACAGGCTAGATACAAAAGACCATCCATCTATTCCATAGGGACTGAACTATTAGCAAACTTGTAGCTTGCCACTTCTCTATTATAAAAGGTCTTAGGCTGTTTAAAAGAATATGTTTAGGATGGGGATATAGCTCAGTGGTAGAATGCATGCCTTGCATGTGCAATACCTTGTATTCAATCCCTCCCCCAAAATAATTTGTTTACTTCATCTTTGATGTGCAAATCTTCTAATGTACCCATTGATTTTTATGATTAGATGGTGGTAGTGATTATAATACGTGCCACAAAACCAACCCACAGGGAATAGGGAGATGGTTTGGTCAATGAAGTGCTTGCCACACAAGTATAAGGATCTGAGTTCAGATCCCCAGCACCCACAGAAAAAGCCAGGTACAGTGACACATGCTTGTACTCCCGGCCCTGGGAGGGAAAGACAGGAGGATTCCTGGAGCTTGCTGTTCACCTACTCAGTGAAAGAACTGTCTCAAAAAAATAAAAATAAGGCAGGCATGGTGGCTCATGCCTTTAATCCCAGCACTCAGGAGGCAGAGGCAGGCGGATCCTCTGTGAGTTCGAGGCCAGCCTGGTCTACAGAGTGAGTTCCAGGCAGCTGGAGCTACAGGGAGACCCTGCCTCAAAAAGACCAAAAAAAATAAAAATAAGGTGAGAACTGGTGAGATGGCTCAGCCCTGCCAACAAGCTTAATGACTTGAATTTCATCCCCAAGACCGACATGATGGAAGGAGAGAAATTACTTCCTCAAGTTGTCCTCTTAACTTCC